>NC_042495.1:40172064-40187551 GCF_005508785.2 Acyrthosiphon pisum | reverse complement strand
TAAAAATTCCCGTTTTTTCCTTAAATTTTTTTTTGTTTTTCCCGGGGGCTTTGGAAAACCATTGGGAAAATTAAAATTTTGACCTCCCCAATGCACCAACGATATTCACTTTCTGATCGAACAAGATACTGAAGTTGAAAATCGTAGCATTATTTCGACTACTTATCGTGTACACAGACACAAAAAAAAAAAAAAAAAAATAAAAAAACACACATTGTAAAATCAATACATTCATCGTTCCACTCAGAATCTAAAATTCAGCCCGTTTAGGTACAAAAATTACAATTAGGTTTACACATTAGTACATTACACTTATTTTGATGGTTTTAATCAAATCAATACATCGTCATATAGTCGAATCGTCGAATAGATAACAATATTTAATAAGATAGTAAGTAATTCTATAATTAGATTTTTATTTTCCTGCACGGCCTTCTTGTGATATAAAACACCAATCACCAATCATTGTAATAATAACAAAAGATTATATACCGGTAATTGAGATAGGGATTGCCAAATGCCGATTAGCGATGGCAATGATATGCCGACGGACTTAACGTTGTACAACGTACAAAAACAAATATATATTAATATTATATTATAGTATTATAATACGGGTCCTTACTCCTACAATATCAGTCGGCAGTATTTAGATTTCTAAATCGGTAAGTTCTCAACTGCCGACTGCCGGGACCCGTTCCTATATTAAATTTTTTTTTTTTTCATAAAGTATAATTTCCAACGGACAACGGCTCCCCGAAATTGCCGATTGATAATTACAAAAAAATTCAACAGGGGGGTGTGACGACCCACCATACCCCCATTGCCGCCGGCCCTGACCATACACTGCGTGCGCAAAAACAAAAATAGGTACCTAGGTAAACTTACGGGGAATAGAGTATAGTAACCAGCTACAACCTGCAGGATAGGTACCTCTATTTTTTTTTTAGCTAGGTCGGGTTAGGCATAATGTTTATAGATTAGAAACACAAATATAAATAAATAAAATTAATATATTATATTACGTATACGGCTATACCAGTAGCGTAGACATGATTTCTGAAAGAGGGGGGGATCAAAAAAAAAAACGACAAAGCTAAATGGGAGGGGAAAATTGGAAAATCCACTACCCTCTCAAAACTTTTTACTAAGGTAATCAAAAGCCAATTGTGGGGAGGGGGGATCTATTATTATATACCTAAGGTTATTATCATAGACATATGAATAATAAATATTTATTTATGTGTCTATGGTTATTATATTATTATTGTCTCAACGGTTTTATTTAGATTTTTCATATTTGGCTCGTTTTTTCAAACTTGCTTAATCAATGCGGGGGCGTCAAACAGGACATCTATTCAATTTATATGAAGAATTACACAATCAGTCATTTTTTTTGCCACTGATAATTTGTATGAATTGATCATAGATAATAAAGTCTTTATTATCTATGGAATTAATATTTGAATTTGATGTTATCATTACGTTTATACTTTAATATATCAGCAAAACAGAACAATTGTTATTCGGTAATTTTCACTCATTCGTCATTATTGTTTATAAACTTTTATTAACTTAAGAATTAGAGAAATTACTGTACAATGGCGGCTAACGCTAGTGTCGTCAATAATAATTGCCGAACGATTACAATTTATGATGTAGTTATACCTGTTACATTATATTATCACTTTCAGCTGAGAATGTTTAGATCTGTATTCTGTATGCAATGATGTAAAGCAAAAATATTGGTGACTACAACTGACTACTATTGAGGATTGCTGACTAGTTGTATGTGAGGTAAATCTTCAGTTAAATAAATTTATTATGTAATACACGAAATTATATTTTTAATTTTTTTTTTAATTACGCAATCACAATATTTAATTTGGAGTTTACCATAAGTTTACTAATTATTATAATAATTGTGATTTTTTTATTCAGTCCATATTACCTTCATACACCACCAACTGCAAGATGGTTGACAAATTGGACAAATACATTGACAGTTACTCTAAAGAATGGTACCAGGCGTTCCTGCTATTGATGATGGCCGGTACACCAGGGATATTTAACGCTATACAGATCTCATCGTATGTGTTCCTAGTTGACAAACCTTCATACTGGTGTGATGTACCAGTTTTGAAAGCGGCAGGGTGGAGTGACCAAATGCTCTTAAATGTTTCTACACCGTAAGATATATTCAAACCAATAATAATACCCACTAATTATTAATAATAAGGGGCTCCAGTCGGTTGTGTTTTAAGAAAATTAATATAGGCAATTTAAAATGATGACATTAAAATTACTTGTAAGTGTGTGCAAAGCAAACAAACATTAGTATGTGTGAGTTTAATCTGTAATCGTTTTCAGTTAATATTTTCTAGAAATGTTCTGAATTATAACAGTAGGCCTGCATAATACCGCCTGGTAGGTTGGTCTTTATTTATATTCACTGTAAATTAACTTTGTATGCGCAAGCATTGGCAATGTTATTAAATTAGATAAACATTTTACAATTTTAAAAAAGGTGGGTAAGTGGATATTGCTCTGCTGAACAGTAGGTTACAAGTGGGTCACTATATAATGGATAGTATTAAATTTGAATTCAATGATATAATATCACTGTATAAGAAAAACGATCCTGAGCGGAGACGGTTTGTCAGTCTAGGTATTAGACATATCTATTATAGGTATACTTATCTATGGTATTAAAAAAAAAATTGACCTATAATAGGTATCAATAATAAATTCCAAATTAATCATATCACAATATCCATTAGGTAACGCGTTATACATCAACAACAAACCGTGGTACTATCATAGATACATAATAGTATACTTTAGAAGTTTCAAGTACCCACAAATAATATTATACAATCACAACAAAATAACTAAAATAGTTATTCCAGGTTTAAAAGGGTTCTAGAACCGGTTAATACCGGTTTTGGAAAATACCGGTTAATTTCGGTTATTTTTGGTTAATTTTGATTTCTGATTATTAAAGATTTATTAAAAAAATAGTCTGAAATAATTTATTTATTCATGTTTAAATTGTAATTATTTCATGAAAATAGAAGTTATTATGAAAAGTTAGAAAAACATTAAAACATTAAAACACAATACCAACATCTCCATTGCTGACTGCCACCGTGCTAGGTCGGCGCACGTCGACAATGTCATAAAATGGATTTTCTTATCTACTATTTTAGATTCTGAGCGGAGCGAGGAAGCTATTGTTTTTATAATGGTGTTTATTTTTTTTTTTTTTATATCCTGTATACAAAATTTCTTCCAGAAGAAGTGCTTCGATTTCAACATATAGTACCTTATATTTTAGCAAATTGGATCAAGATGGTACTTTAGAGAGGTTATTTTCTGATTATAGAAAAAAAAAACGAAAAAAATTGAAAACTTACAATATCTGTAAACAGCTCAAAAAGAGTCAAATTATTTTCAAAATTTTATCGTATATAGAAAATGCTAATATAAACATTCAGTGAAATTTTTAAGTTAGGTCACTCGTTTTTTAATTACAACAAAATAACAAAACCACTACATGAGAAATCAAGTGAATATCTAATCTTATATAAATATGAATTTCAAACGCTCATAAAAATTTAATTTGAGTTTCTTATAGACATTTTTTTTTTTGATAAAGGTAGATTATCCTATAAGGAATCTTGTATTACATTTTAAAATCTTAGTTCTAAAAAGAAAAATTTTTACGAATTATTAACTCCAAATAATTTGCTAATTTTCGTGATTTTTACATATTTTGTCAATTTTTGAACTTTAAATGCTAATAAAAAATAATTGTGCCTATGTATTTTTAATATTTTTCAACTGCTATTGTAACAATGTATCAGGAGCCTTGTATTAATTTTTTACACTGTTTGGCCCAATAGATAAAAGTTTATTGATATTTATAGAAAAAAAAACTAAAAAAAATTAATTACAACAAAATAAGATAATCGTTACGTAAGAAATCAAGTGAATATCAAATGTTGTAAAAATATGAATTTCAAACGCTCATAAAAATTTAATTTGAGTTTCTTATAGACATTTTTTTTTTGATAAAGGTAGATTATCCTATAAAGAATCTTGTATTACATTTTAAAATCTAGTTCTAAAAACAAAAATTTTTACGAATTTTTAACTCAAAATAGTTTGCTAATTTTCGTGATTTTTACATAAAATAAATAAAAAAAAAAACACACATCATTGTAAAATCAATACATTCATCGTTCCACTCAGAATGTAAAAAAGTGGTTTTTGGAGCAAAAAGCTAGATAAAACTGAAGGAATTTGGCTTGTAAATAATATTAAAAATCGTCTCTGGTCAAATCTATTAAACTTGTTAATCAATAATAATCCGAAAAATTGTAAATTAATGTTTTCAGATAAATATAATATCTACTTGATTGATATCAAATATATGAATATTATATTTTTAGGTATCAAAATTATTCATCAAAAAAACTTGAAGAGTGTTCTTATTACAATCGAAATTATTCAACATTTGCCAAAAATGGTTACAACTGGTCAATGAATAATTTAGAAACTGCCAATTTAAAACCTTGTCAATATTATAGTTACAGTAACACAGACACTGTTGTAACTGAAGTATGTAAACATTTCTTCAAAATAAATACAAATTTCTTTATATTATACTACTTTAGTTTTTGTTTTATTTAAATTGGATTATAAAATGTTTTAGTGGAATTTAGTTTGTGAAAATGTAGCAATGAAGTCAAATATTCAAGCAGTTATGGCTTTTGGAAAGTTTATTGGTGGACTTTTATTTGGTTCAATATCGGATGTATATGGCAGGAAGTTTGCTTTTAATTTGGCAGCTTTTATTTACATGTTTTCAGGACCATCTGCTGCTCTGATTGATTCATATGTATTATTTTTGATTGCAAGATTCTTGATAGGTGTAGCTGGATCTGGAATTTATGAATCATCATATACAATATGTAATAAAAAAAAAAACTTAATCTATATATATAAACTAATGTTTGTTAAAATCCAAAGACAATATTAAAAATAATAATACTTTATGTTAATTCTAGTGACTGAGCTGACAAGTGGTAAAACTCGAACTTTACTTTGTCTTTTGATGAATATGTCATATCCAATTGGTTATATTTTGCTTTCAATTATTGCTTATTATGTACGACCATGGAGAATGTTGCTTTTAGTTTTGTCTGTGCCCATGTTTGGATTGTTGATACAATGCTGGTGAGTTGTATAGTTAAAATTACATTTTATACATTTATATAGTTATATAGAAGCACATTAGATTTTATACAAGAATATTTAAAGGTTTCTACCTGAATCTCCAAAATGGTTAATGTCTCAAGGTAGAGAAAGTCAGGCTTGGGAAGTGATGATTAAGCTTGTTCCTTCTGCTGTTCATGCTGACATAGATAATGATAACCAGGATATGGTTGAAATTAGAAAGGTTTGTCAATTACAATTGTTTATTAATGATTAATAGGGCTCGAAAGTTGATTACTTTAAAACAGTTAAAAGAATACCGAAAAAAAAATGCAAATATGACTTAAAAATTACAATTAATGGTTTAAAATTAATAAAAATAAATTTTTCTTTTAAATTTATAAATCACAAATTATAAAAGCTTACAAATTACTCAAAATTATTGCATATAAGAGCATATTTAATAAATTAAATAAACAATGATTATCGGATAGTAAATATCTGTATTAAGAAAAGCGTATCTCCATGTCCACTGGAGTAAATTTTAAATCTTCAGCATTTTAGTCATTAGAAAAACACTCACTTGCAGCTAAGTATCTTTAAACTATTTGGAAATTAATAAAAATGTTGAAAAAATTATGTATAACGTAAAAAGTCAGAAAATGCAAAAAAATGCAAAATAAAAATTAGTTATTTAGATTTGCATGCTATTGAAACACATTTTCAGCTAATAAAGCATCGTCTTGGAAGTAAAAAAAAAGCAGCATCAACTTCCGAGTTAACGATGTAATTATTACATATTGTGTACAATATTTAGTTTATCTTTTAATACTTTTTATGTAAGATTTTAATGACCTCTTTTATTATAACAAGTATTTTGTTTTATTAAAGTAGTCAAAAAAGAGTCAAGGGAAATGTAATGAGTTTTTTTCCACTTTTACTACATTGTTTTCTACTTGGGATTTATCTGTCAAGACTGGTATTTCTTTTTCTTGTGGATTTGTTTGTGGCCTATCATATTACGTTATTGGTAAGTTGGAAATGTTCTTAAATGTTCTTAGTCTTACCTATAGGCTAATTGTATAACATAAAATTATTGACTAACTATTATTATAAATTTGTTTTGTTTGCTTGTATACAAAAATGGGCTATCTTGTCGTATGCGCTCTACCGTGTTTTGCCATTCTACAATTATATTTAGATTTTAACGGAAAAAAAACAAAAAACAAAAAAAAACAACTGAAAAACGATAACAAAATATCCTAAAAACCAAAAAAAATTTCACTTATTTTTACTTTTTAATCTTTAACTTTAAAAACACTTTAACTTGAAATCAGAAATTTTGAATTTTCTAATTTTTATATCAATTATAATATTGTTTTAACATTTAAATATTATGAATAATTAATTTTAATTTTTAACTTTTAAGTGCATTTCTATATTGCGCGTTACTATTATAACTTAAAAGTTAAAAGTTTTATTCTGTATATAATATATATTGTTTTTGACTAACGTTTTAAAAAAAATTATTTTCCTATGTTTCCAAATAATGTTTTTGATAGTATTGTTTTTTTTATATAATATATATGATAATTAATTTTAATTTTCAACTTTTAAGTGCATTTCTATATTGCGCGTTACTATTGTAACTTAAAAGTTAAAAGTTATAAGTTATAAGAATATGATATAAAAAAAATTTATATTATCAAAAACATTATTCAAAAACAATATAGAAAAATAACGTTTTTAAAAACGTTAAACAAAAACGATATTTTTGCAGGTAGACCGCAATCTGGGGTAGAGCGCATACGACAAGATAGCCCAAAAATGTATACTCACTTTATTTAAACGACTATATAGAATGATGTCTCACAAATTCTTTCATTTTGTTGGATTAATTGCTTGAATAGTTATTAGTTATAAATTAATTATAACATTTCTTTTGGTTTTTTCCAAGGCAAGTAATGATTTTTTTTAACTCATTTAAGTAATATGCACCAATAAGTTAAAGGTTAATTTAATTACAGGTTAACTCAGTTAAGTTAAAAGTTAATACACACTTTTTGTTAACTTTTTATTGGGTTAAAAAAAAGTTAATTTGTTTATACAACACTAGCATACTTAATTTTTGTCTAACCCAAAACTAAATTATAGACCATAATGTTTATAATTTATACAATTTTTCCATATAAGTTAAATTGGAATAATATACATTTTTTAACTTAAAACAATTTACGGCAAATATTTTTTGACATGAAAACTAAGTAGACTGAAATAGTGAAATGTAATAAAATTAAAAACAAAATAAATCTACTTAACTTACTTCTTTAAATGAACAATTAATTTGTTAATTTCACATCAATTAAAAAAGGAATTTAGTGAGTTAACAGTTAAGTTAATGTAAATCTGAGTGAAAATCCAAAAGTAACTAGTTAAGTTAAAAAGTTAAAAGTAAATTAACTTTTTAACTCGTTTATGCCCAGCCTTGGTTTTATTACTAATCATTCATTTGGTTAGGTTGGTATCTTATGAGTTATGATGTGTTATAATATTTATATATGGTTAATATTTGATACCACTTACCTTATAGTCTTTACTCTAAGAATGCTGTTTGATTATTTTTTATTCATATTTGAGTATTAAGATGTCCTGTCTTTAGCATAGTATACTACACATAAATCCATTATGAATAAAAAAAAAATAATATTTTACTGATACTTTTGTTTTTGTATGTGACATTTAATTGTAAAATGTATATAAAAAAAATTTAACCACTTTTTAGTTATTTATTTCAGCTGAAGTAATGTTATTGATATTTAATACTTTTATGATTCAGTTCCAATATTACATTAAAAGTTTACAATGTTCATATTCGTTATGATTTGAGTTTTCTATTGGTTTCTGTCTTTAAATTATTTAATTATTGTAGGTATTACTATAAGAATGATCAAGAACATGGTTATTATTTAGTTTAAAAAATTAGGATTCTTCCGTGAAATAATAAGTGATCCAAGATAGAAAATGGGGTACCTATTGCTAAGTTGTCAAGTTTTTTAGATAGTAAGTTTTGGTCTACAGAATCAAATGCTTTGGATAAATAGATAAATAATAATAATAATACACTTTTATAACAACATTTATGTTTGGTCATCTTAATAATACAAATATTGCATGATAGGTGCATTTAGAAACTTCATTGTATCATATATATAAATTTAATGAAGGCCAAAAACACCATCTCGATTGTACTAAAATAAATATATTTTTATTATTTTATTATTTAAGCATTAAATGGTGATAATATTACTGCTGATCGTTACATATATGTTGCGTTGAATGGAGTTGTCGAAGGCTTAGCATACTTATCAACTATTCCATTATTACTCTATGTTGGACGCAAAATAGCAGTTTCCGGTTTATTTTTTGCATCCGGAATATTGCAGCTTGCATTGTTAACAATACCACAAGGTACATATTATAATATAAAAGATAAATGTATACTTTTTTTTAAATTCTTATACTAATAAATTCTTGTTTTTTTATTTTTTTAGAAAGTGCAAATTTTTTATTATTTGTTGCTTTGCTTGGAAAATTTTGTGTGAGTGCAGTATTTTCAGTTAGTTTGCTTTATATATCAGAGTTATATCCAACTACAATAAGAAATACTGGTCTTGGAACATCATTGACTATTTCTCAAATAGGATCTGTTATTGCACCATATGTAGTTGAATTATTGGTAATAACTAATAGCTATAATGCTTGGTTTCTGTATTACTGTGATTAATGACTAATGTTGTAATTTACTGTTAATTTTATGTTATTTAGGGAGCTAAAGCTTGGTACATTCCAAGTACAGTGTGTGGAATGTTGGGCATTTTTGTTTCAAGTTTGGTTCTAATGTTGCCTGAAACAAAGGGAACAGTATTACCAGATACTCTAGAAGATATGAAAATTACTAGTTCTGTTAAAGTTACCAATTGTTGTAAGTTTTAGTGCTTTTCACCATTATGTTTCTTTTATAAATTATTCTTCTGACAATATTGACTGGTTCATTAAAATTATTATTTTGACAGTATAATATGCTATACTGTTGTTTTATTGGGGAATCACAGTTAAATGGGTTGAATATTGATGAGTATATAAGTATAATAAAATTATTAAGAAAAATAAAAATTGAATATTATCAATGTTTTAAATGTTTAAATACTATGTTTAAAGTAATTTTGTAAATGATCTCAGTACCACAGATTATTTTTAGCAAATTAAATTAAAGAAATTGTTCTAATTAAGTTGTGATAGTTTATTTTTTGTATCTCAATTTGAATCTTTTATTTATGTTATAGTTATTGTAAAAATGTTTGAATTTAAAATGCGTTATTAAATTCCTATACATTTAGTAAAATTATATTACGGTGATCAAGAGGTATTGTATATAATAATTGATTGTTAAATTCTTAGTTACGAATATTTCAGTAGAAATTCATATGTTCTGTTTCATATTTATGTTACCTTGCCTGGTTATATTATGTTATTATTTTTAATATAAAATAATTATTACCAACCAATATTTATGTATGTTTATTGTTATTATGATATGTGTATTATTCAATTATTATATTTTTAGTTATTTGTAATGTTATGAACTAACCCCAGAAATAACTAATGCGAGTAGGTAAATGTTTTAATGTATACTTTGGTCTGTTAATTTATATTTTATAATTATTGTTTGTTTTATTTAGTTTTAATTATACATTGTTAATTTAAAATTGAACATTTATTTAACAAGTACTTATATCTTATTACATTTTAATTGGTCCTTTTAGTGCTAACTGTAGCAAAGACATTACGTTTAATGATGATAAATCTACCAGAACTGACTAAAAAAAAAAAATAACAATTAATTTTATTCTATTTATTATAACAAGAGTAATTTCAGTAGAATGTTGATTATTTTACTAACCAGTAGGGAAGTAGATCACTTAAAAATATGAAAAACAATTGTTTATGAATATTTAGTTGAATGATTCATAATATCCTATTTAAAATAATAAATTATGATTCAAGAATAAACCTGAATAATACATTTAAAATTAAAACATAATATTATGTATAATTAATAATACTAATTTATTAGTAAATAATTTGTACAATTATTTTTACGTAGTTTCAATTAACCAAATGCTACTATAGTCTCAGTTTGAATAATCAACACTCTACTGTGGTATTAGTTAAACCCAACTATAACAGTACTTACATCTACGTTTTGTAAAGTGTTTACTTGAAGCAGATTGTCTTTTCTGAAACTTAAAATCGCAACTGCCAAAAGTGGCAACACTTCCAAGGAGTCGTAAGCTATAACCATGTCCCACAGGTTAAGTAATTGTTCTGGAAGTAAATGCCCACTGAATCCCTTCATGATCCATTTGAATACCACTCGGATACTGACAATTAATGAAATATGAATTATTGATTGGTTTTTAAATATATATATAGGATAATGTGGATTATGTCAATTAGCCATTAGGTAGATATATTCAGGCACGTATTTGAGAGAGGCGGTGAGGGATATCGCCCTTTCCCCAAAGACCCGTTTACAGTCCACCTTAGTATGTAGTAAAAAATTATAATCTACTATTTTTAAAAAAAAAATTGTATAATAATATTACGAATTTGCGATTTAAGATAGTATCAGTTAAATCGCTATAATGATTTACACTGAGATAGATTTGGATTTGGACTAGGTATTCCTATAAAAAAATGAATCCCCCCAGATATGTGCCTGGATATATTGGGTACCTATACCTATACTTACGGGTGAATGTTGTGGCTCATAAAATGCGACCAAATCTTTGTTTCGTGTCTCTGTAAAAGCCGCTGGAACAAAATGCATAGTCCAAGTATGCTTTGCGGATGTGAACTTATCACATGCAATCTGAACCAATAACGGAGGTAGAATGCTCTGAACGTGTAGTACAATGGTACGGGGTCGTTGAACAAATAGCAAACGGGGGCAGCTAAACATTGACAACAAACGACGTTTCACTTTTTTAAAATAGCTATTATACAGCATAGTTTCAAAAAGTTACACTTCTATCACACAGTGTTTGTGTTATACTTATAGACGGAAATAGATAATAGTATTAATATTAATGGTAATGACGCTAAAAATAATCACAGAGCAAAGTTGACCAGGTACGTCTAGGATGTTTTGGCCCTGTCATCGCCCGCCCGATTTAACGATTTTAACGATAAATAATTTGTATTATATCATATTATCATAATATTTGTCTCGTTACATAATATGTCATATACTATTACAGTATATTTTAAATAAAATTAAAAATGTTGTGTAGTAAAATTAGTTATACAAATTTGATCCTTTCCTATTGCACATCTATGGAACCATTATTCCAAGGTTCGTACGTTTTGTAGTTTTTGAGATATAGCGATGAATAAGTGAGTGGATGAGAGAGTGGTATTTGGATTTTATATACCTATGTATATATTTGTAAAAAAATTTTATACAATATTTCTTCTACTTATAATATAGTAATACAATATGTAGGGAACCATAATGGCAACCCTTGAACCCTATAACAGAAAAATAATATTCCTTTTTCGAGAGCAGAAATCTATATCAAAGTGTGAGCTACCTTCAGCGGTACTTATAGGGGTTGAAAAAATAACCCAAAAATACCCTCCAAATTTCAAGAAATCTTTTGATTTAATCATTGAGTATCTATACTATCTATAATAATTAATAACTTTGATTGAATAAGATCCAGTAATTTTTGAGTTTCTATCTAAAAACCAGACAGACCATTATATTCTATTACGGGTATAACTTTGATGAGCTCTCATGCACTTATGGAAAAGGGCTGAAGGACCACGATAACCATAAGCGTTTTCTACAGCGTTGTGTGACTATTATGGCTCAAAGCACAATATAAGGTTTCTATTTCGTACGTTAGTTCCCGTTTTCGTTCTAACCCTACCCAAGAACAATTTTGTGGTACTTTTTTATTCTTGTGGAGTGGCCCTAATTGTTGGCTTACGCCACTGAAGAGGATTTTTGCAATTTGCGCCTTTTATGATGATTGTCCTTACCATACATTGTAAAGCCATGGAAAGGTATAATGCCGTTGGGAGGATATATTGCCTCGATAGGTGGTTTGCCCTTCAACGACGTAAGTATTGGATGGCTGGTCGAGTTGTTGAACACTGACAACACGTCAGTATCGCGAGTAAAACACAACATTATCTAAACACCAAACATGGGCATAAGAATATTACCTGGGTATGTAATTAACGGCCAATTATTTTATTAGGTAATTAGGTAACTATATGTCCTATACGTATATGGTATATAGTATATACCCATACGTATTAGGCCGTTGAGTAGTAAGTATAATAATTAATAAATAATAAGTAATCTAGTATATTATTATACTAAGGGTGTATTAAGGATTTTGTCTGGGTGGGAGGATTTATATTTATATATGGTGCTCATGATAATTCGAGCAGGGGGGTATCACCCCCTTAACACCAGAATACCTATATAGATTAAGTTTATATTTGATGCTATATTGCTGTTACATAAATATATCATATACGTATGTGGTATATAAACATTGAACACGATCAGATAAGTATTAATATTAATTTATAATATTATTTACTAACATTTATATGACACAAAATCGAAAATTCAATTTTTAGTCTTAACTCATGCATCAATTACTTCATCTGGCATAATTTTAATACCTACTTCAGTGACCGTTCAAAATATAAAACCCATTTACTCTATTCTTAGTTGGTTCTTACTTCTTAGGTTACCCATGTGATAGATCGTTCGGCTGGTTAGACTATAGACAAAGGTAGGTAATGTATGATATACTATATTATAGAGTACCTACCTATAGGTAGGTAATTAGGTAAAATCAGTCCTGTAAAGAATACTTTTAAAAAGTACTTGAGTAAATACTCAAATACATTTATTTTTTAAGCATTTAAGATACTATCAAATACTTTAATTGTAAAGTAGGTATTTCAAATAGGTACTACTCAAATACTTTGAAAAAGTTTTTGGAATACTTTTCATTTTTCAAATACTTTTGGTTTTTAAAGTGGGTTTCTAATTATCGTAATATAAACACATAGGAAGTAGGTAATCTAATAGTTATCTAATAGTTTTAAAAGGAATATTGTTATTCAATATTCAATAACTTTTTTTAGAAATCTGGCTTTCACAAACCTTTGGTCTATTCGGCTAACACAGAAATACAGAATATTAAATAAAACTATTATTCTATTATTGTAGTTGACAATAATATTTTTCCAACCAATTATTTCGAATAAAAATAAAATGTTCGAAATAAAAAACAAAAGTATTCAATACAAAAAAAGTATTTAAAAAGTTATTCAATACTTAAAAAAGTATTTGAATACTTTTACTTAAATACTTTACAGGACTCGAGGACTGGGTAAAATATATAACCTATATAATATACATTATACACCAATAAATTAATTTAGAATATTCCATGTTATTTTCTCAGAATTGACATTGGACATTTCAGCATTAATTATTATTTATTATTGTTATTTGACTATTCGTACAAATATTCAAACTTTTTCCTACTACGGACGCTCATTTATTTTCAACATTATAAAAATAGTTCTATGGCATCCTATTGGTACTCTATTGGTACTCTAGTCCTGTCCTCATTTAAGAACAAATATTTTTTTTAGATGCAAACATTTTTTTAAAAAAAATGTTAAGGGATCTATCCTTTTCCTACCATTAATACGCAACTTTTTTTTTTTATTAAATTTGATGCACTGGACTAGGGTCATTAAATGTTTGTGGAGATTACGATTTGTTTGTGTGGAGGTGCGGGGGGATTATGGTTTATTTATGCAACTTGTATACAGTATACTTATATTGTATACTAATATATATACATATATGATGTATAAATGTATAATATAAAAGCACCTGATGTAAGACGTCTTCGAACACGAAGTATTGATCGTCGTTGCACGCTGTTAGTTGAACGTCTTTCGTGATCAATTTGTCGATCAACATATCGAAGTGCAACACGCGTTGTTTTAATTCCGAGTAATGTTGTTCCTGAAAACAAATGTCCAACGTCCGTTACGTGGGTGGACAATATTTAATAATTGGTACGAGGTGGCCAGGTGGGTGTAATTCATACCGAAGTCTTTACACTAGATCCTAGAATCTGTGCCCAGAGCTTACCCCGGAGACTGCGAGGTGCACCCAATTTTAGAAACTCTTGACACACTGGTGCATGCTGATGTTGTAGAACTGTAAAAATAAATATTACTCGTTCATTTTCCACACTGGGTACCTATACCTATACACGGGGTAATTTAATTATTTAACCTTTTTCTCCCAAAGCGATTCGTTCTTGTTCTCCCTGTGACGTCGACCCGCATGACAACGTCGTCAGACATTGACAACACGTTAAACCTAACAGCAAATCGGCAGTGGCCAAATCCCTGTAATGATGTCTCTAAAACCAACGCAACATTATAAAACTAATTTAACTGTATACAGCTATAGCTGCATCGTTTAGTTATTGGTACTGATAACTGATGTATAGTGTTGACTGTGGCGTATCCGAGAAGATCTACCGACCACAAATATTATCCAAGAATAATATTATTATACGCACCTATCTTTATTATTTTGTCACTATTTTCCATATAGTATAAAATGACGTCGTAGTGTCGTACATTAGGTTTTAATTATTTTTAATTGGAAAATTTAACTAAAACTTTGACAATTAAGAGGTAATTATCATGCCCGAATACAAACGCATAACATACCAAATTTACGCTCGAAATTCAAGTTTTATGCCGTTAGCTTAAAAATTAAAGTGAATAAACCTATTATGAAACTTGATGGTATTATCTGTGTTTTGTTTGAAGTTTTTTTACGATAATTTAGTTTTTAAGTGAGTTATAGTGTGTATAATAAATGGAAATTAAAAATGCTCATAACTCACTTAAAAACTGAATTATTATAAAAAACTTCCAACAAAACACAGATAATGTTCTTACCATCTATTCAATCTAATTTTTAAGGTAACGGCATAAAACTTGAATTTCTGTGCATAAATTTGGTATGATACGCGTTTAAGACGGATACATGTGGATGTGGCTTCCTTTTAAAGGGTGGCAATGGGGGCATAGATATCAATAAATAATGGGCCCTTGGGTGGTAATATGTTTAAGAGGA
>NC_042495.1:40165672-40171296 GCF_005508785.2 Acyrthosiphon pisum | reverse complement strand
TAGAAAAAATGATTTTGCGTAAACGCATTTTGTCTATGTATTGCGCGTGGGCCAGAGAGAGAAAACGAATAGTGCGCTGACATCCTCTTAATATGGATAGTGGATATATTATTATTACTTGGCCCCGGGCTCAAAGATATCTTAATCCGGGCTTGGTAATTACAATAGTTTAGTGGAAAAAAGTAATTTTAATATTAATTTGAAGAACCCACCATGAGCGTTCATATAGGAATAAAAAAACATCTTCTTGGAACACCATTAAGTAGGTACATAAGTACATTAGTCATTAAGTAGGTACTGTCGAACGTTTAAGTAAACTATATAATAGTTACTAAGCTATTATAGGCTATACCTATAATAGTAACTATATAGTGAATAATATAGGTTATCTATCTATTAAATAACTTACCAGTTCTGGTAATGTCTTAACTTTCAGCGGCAAGTACGTAAAATCCCATATCATATCATCACTAAATAAAATTGAAATATTATTTTTATAGTATTTAATATTGTACGACAATATTAAGGCTATATGGGTCATTAGAATTGGGAATAAGCATCTAATATTAATTATGTAGGTATTATAATATTTCGATTGGGATTGCAAATATTTTGTATAATAATAGCTGATCCCACACACTTCGTGGCCCATAGAAAATGACAACTCTTAAAAAAATTGTGATTGTTCAACAACTTCAACACCTTTTGGGTGTAACTCGCTGCAGTAAGTGTAACTCAGCCACCTTGGTAGGAATGTGCGAAAATTCGATTTGATGTTTTTTTGAACCTGATCTGCCAGAGTAACCAATGGCAACCAATGATAAATAAATACTTATTTAAACTAATTATTTCTCCTACAACCAATAGCAACTATTTATAAACAAAAATATCCATCGTAAATCTAAAGATCCCTGTTTGAGCCCCTCCCCGGGATGGGTATACCGGGTTCAATTGTAAATCTAAGTTATTCGAGGACCCATTCAAGTAAACACAAAAAATTTCATCAAAATCAGTGTAACCGTTTAGCAGTTTGAATACTTACACACAGATAGAAGAAACATATATTATATTAAGATAGGTAGTGTTTATAATAATAGATACGAAACTCATAAGCTAGAAATTATATTCGTTTTCTTGTAATATTTTTATTTTAATAATTTTCTATAAAATAAAATATTTTTTCTACGTAAACTAGGTACCTATAAGTTATTTCATAGAACAATTATTTAATTAGCATTTCTAAGTTTTGATGAATACAATTATTATTATAAGCGTATGGTGGACACGCTGTACCTATATTATGTTTGATTTTATATCATTATAATATAATTAGGGATGGGCCGATACCTCTTCTTACCGATATCCGATATTCCGATATATGCAACCGATAAAAAAAACCGGTACCCGATATATTTGAAAACCAACATTTTCAGCATAAACAATGAACCGATATTAAAATATCACCGATACTATCAACCGAAATACTATTATCATTTTACATTTAACTATTACAATTTATAATCAATGCTATTATGCTGATAAATTTGGTTTTTTTTTTTGATATCGAGTATCGGTTTTAGTATCGGCCCATCCCTAAATATAATACTAATCTATCAACATGCTGAGAAAAATTTTAATAAAAAAAGAATTTCAACATTCCTAGTTTCTATTTTTTAGGAGCATAACATTAGGTATAATAGAAGGTAAGTACTTACGATATCATCCGGTAATTAGGATTATGCAATGAAAATAACACTTCTAAAAAATCTTTCGGTGCATACACCGGTCTCAGTCTTTCCAAACCTTTAAATAAAATAAAATGTATAAATATTTGATGTGAATATTTATCTTGAATCTTGATAGGAAATAATATATATGCATAGTATTTTTAATTGAAATAGCATATAACAAGCTGCACGTTAGAACTATAAAAAGAAATGACCTACTCGTATTGTATGTACTGAGTTCGTTCCATTTTTGTAACATTTCATCTCGATCAGCACTGGACCTAAGACAAGATAGATTTATACCTATTTCCTCGCACATAGACTCCAATGATTTCTGTATTCTTCTTTCCCACGTGATCTGTACATATAGGTAGGTTATACATTAAATTTTGTTTTCCGTCCATAAGCTTGCGCAGAGTTTCAAGACAGTAGCAGCGAACATTTTACAAACGGCATACAGGAACATTTAGTTATAATTTATAAACTATATGTTGAAATAATATTTTATGTAACATATTTTACTAATCTTAGGTTTATGTCATCGGTTTAATAGTTACTATATATATTATATATATATAGGCATAAGGCTATGTGATATATTATAATTTAATATTTATAGATATATGGATATCCAGGCCATGCAGATTTACTACCTAATTCATCAGTCTAATGTAATTTAAAATTATTCGTTTAGACATTGTCACCTACTCACTTCTATTAACTTCAATAGTTCAATATACTATTTAATGGTATATAATAACTAATAACTAATAATTACCTATCATTAAATAATTTACGCATAACATAGGTACCTACATTAAGAAATATTTTGTATTTAATTTGTAAACTATGGGTTTTGTTTAATCGTAAAATAAAATATTATTCTATGTTTATAGTTATGATTGTTAAAATGTTTAACTTCACAATCCATATAATGCCATATAGGGCAGGCGGCTAGTCTGTCTTGACCTGCAGTACGCAGTACACAGGTTATAGCTAGAGATGTAAGCTTGAAAATTTATTTTTTTTTTATACTTTTCTTAAATTAATTAATTTTTAAGTTTAAATAAAGTTTTAAAATACTTTATAAAACTACTATTTAATTTTTATTTAAATTGTAATAAGTATAACGTCAGAGTCACAAAACACTTTTAATAAAAAAAAATATAATTTGGATAAAATTGAGGAAGTGACTCAAACAATAAATTACCTCCGTTAATCAATAATTGTAACAAAATGATTATATACTCATAATTTATACTGAAGTAAAAATACAATATTTTCAATAAAAGATAAAATTGCACATTTATTACCGAGCTAAATATTATATATTGATATAGATATATGTTACCTATATATATTTAATGATTTGTATTTTGAATTTACTATATTATGTTCATTAGAATAATACCAACATTATATTAAAATGGGTAAATGGTAATAAAAGTACATATTTTAAAATATAATTATGAAGGTTAAATATACTACAACTATATAATATCAAAAGATTATTTGATAAGAAATTAATATGATAAATTATAAAATTTTTATGAAAATGTATATCACTAGTTATAGCCTATAGGTATGTTTTTATAATTAAAAGATAGAATTTCTATATTTTCTATAATCTATAATATTGTATATACGTTACTTGAGCTTTTCTCAAATAGTCTAACGACTCTCTACTCGTTATTTCGTCCCTAACCACAATTTGCTTATTATTTCCATGACTTCTCAACCAATGGAATACCGCGTTTCTCAGATTAGTTTCCATGCTCCCTATGTTCACTGCTTGCACCAAGGTCTTTTTAAAGTCGTCTATGGATACGTCCTGGGAAGCAGCTAGCATCTAAACCAACATATACGATTTTGTGATATTATAGTTGGAATAAAATAATAAAATATTACATCAGAGCTACGGCGTTAATAACTAATAAGCATGATGTCATCGGTATGAACCAAGGCCCTTGATAATATTTTAGTTCATGGTGCCGTCATCGTGTCGATACATAAATGATAAATATACCTATTAGACGCTGTCGTTCCATTTCATGAACGCAAACCATCTCTACGACGAATAAGTATAGAAATAATAACGAGTACCTTATCGGGCTTTTTGTATTTGTACTTTTTAAAGTTTAAATGATTAATGATTAAACCAATTTTAATTTGGGTATAAAACTAATTTAGCGGTATTAAAATTTAGTATTAAAATTCGAGGAGCCGCTAAACTAGATTAGTTCCTTAATTTGTGATTAAGTACTCATATGCACATCAGCACATCCATATTATCCTATTAATATCATAATTATTTCTTGCAATGGCGTACTTGTTAGGGGGGGGGGTCTAGTTACCTAGTCATTCATAATTCATATTATTATGTTACTATGTTAATAACTTATACCAGCTGACAGCTACTGGTGTTACAAGTTATTATAACTTGAGATATGAGAATCAATTATATTGACTTGTTGATATAGGTACCTATCTAAGTAATAAACACAATCGCTCACAATACTTAGATAATTATAATATATGACTCAGTGATGACCATTTGGGATGTACATTTTAACTTTTAAGTACCTTACTTACCTAACCGGCTAACCTAGACATTAACTAGCTGTGCACCAAGACTGTATAATACTGTTTAGTACAATCCACTATATAGGTAGGTAGTCTATAATATAGGCATAATATAGCCTAGGCGCCTATTGCCTATTGCCTATAGTCTACAGCCTATATGTACTTACAATATAGACAGTTGTACCTTCCTATATTTTGTAAATCATTATTATTATAACTTAATATAATTATATAATATATGACCATCGGCTAAATATATATCTTCAAATATAACAAAAAACCAGGAAGTCATTCTACTGTGTAGTATAGGTAGGTGTCAAATGTACCTACCTCGTCGTAGATAGATCTCTGTAATGTATGAGCTAAATTTAAATTCAATATACATTATAATTGTGCATTTGTGCGGCCTATATACCAGGTATATAGGTATATTATACCTACGTCCTACAATGATCAATGAAAAATGATTTTGAGCGGAGATGGTCTGTCAGCCTATATTTTTATTTTATTTTTATTAGAGCCTCAATTACTAAGGTTATTGTATTACAATATTTACAACAGTAATAATATAATATAAGTTAACATCATGATACTAAATATAACAGTACAGAATTGAGTTGCGGTTACATAAATGCATAAATGCATAAATTATTTATATGATTTTTTTTCAATTTCTTACAAAATTTGCTGCCCCCAAAAATTTGACGCCTTAGGTCCTATTACTCGGGCCAGTGGCGTAGATACGATTTTTTTTTCTGGGGGGGGGGGGGGGTTTAAAATATATTTATGATAAAAATTACAAGTTATTATAGTTAAACTAAACGTCATTTTTATTTTGTTTCAAATTAGTATTAGTTATAAATAGTTGCAATAGTTTTATATTAGACATTTAGGCTGGTTCTTACGACCTCCGGTTAAAGTTAACCGACACTTAACCGGCGGAATTCTGCCGGTAATAAAATCTGTTATCATCCGGTTAGCGTTAACCAACACTTTACCGGTCATTGTAAGAACGGCCCTTAGACTGTTATAATAATTCATAAAATAAAATCCACTCGACGTCGTTATCGCTGTTTTTGTCGATTTTATAATTGGTTATTATTTCAGTAATAGTTATCGAGGCCTATCATGATAAAATTGTTATCGATGATAATTTTGTCGACTCGTCGTGCTATAGGTATAATTTATTATTCGTACCGTCGGGAGTTTGCCGAAAGTCTCTTATCACAACAATTTTCCCAAAATAAAATACCAATATAAAAAAGATTTTTGTTTAGGGGGGGTGGAAACCCCTTACCCCACCCCCCCCAGAGA
>NC_042495.1:40159760-40165622 GCF_005508785.2 Acyrthosiphon pisum | reverse complement strand
AGGTACTATATACTAAATACAGGGGCGGACTGGCCCAGGGTGCTATACACCAAGTAGCACCCCGGGCCCTCGTTTGTATTTATGATCCGGGCCCCCGATTACCACAGTCGGTATACGGTATAATACTGGTATAGTACGGTGTTATACAAAATAAAAATAAAATAACATATTTAAATATCTCTACAAATAAACAACATGTTATTCTTATTTTTTTTTTTATATTTACTTATAAAACTAAGGGCTCTTTCCTAATTTAGGTAGATTTGAAAAAAAATTACGGGCCCCTAATTAATTTTGCACCCCGGGCCAAAAATAGCCAGTCCGCTCCTGACTATATATTATTATTTATTATACAAAACGAAAGAAAAAAAGAAAACATTAAATAGAATTTTATAATTTAGTTATTTTTAAGAATTTTATGATTAATTAATTTATGTTACTAAGGGTATACCTATGTATTTATTTTTATTTATTAGAGCTTCGACTACAACTACAGTCGACAACTAAGCGGTTGTTGGCTCACATTATTTACAACAGTAATAAGTACCTAATTATGTATATTTTAACTCAAATTTTATAATTATTTATATATGTACACAAATTATTACGGACCCAATTATTACCTACAAATAAGACAAACGACATCAATTTTGAAGCTAATTTCTTAATAAAAATACTGAAAAAGGAAATATTTCATATTTAGAAAAACTTATTATAAAAGATGATAAAACCAAAATGCATTACAATTCACAACAATGTTTCAAAATAGACATTTCATTATTTTTAACATTTCAAAATAAATAAATTATGATTGACATTCTTAAAAATTAGATGCATAAATATATTAGTATATTACCTGTAAATCTTCATAAAATTCATTATAAATATCCATTTTTTGAAGTTCTTCAGCTAGTTTTTCAGCGGTTAAATGTAAACTTTTGTCTTTTAGTTCTTCCATATTTTAGGTATTAATATTACCTAGGTACAATTAACCAATCGAGTATAATAGTTTACAATCACAAGGTTTTAGTTATACCTACACTTGTGCGCTTAATATACAGGCTGCAACTTATATAATTTTACTGTAGTTATTGATGCAATAATGAAAAAATGTCACCTTGGCAACCAGAATGAAGCATTGACCGTATTTTATTTTTACATAGACTAGTTTATTTTAGGTAGGTACCTATACCTATTTGTATCATTGTGGTGATAAAATATGTTTAAAATGTGTACAATGTAAAGGTATATATATCATATAGGTACCTAAATAATAGCCGCAGGTATAGTCTCATAGAAATAGTTGTTGCAATATTGCGTACGAAACTATAATATTATATTATTTATTGTATTTGTTTTAAAATATTATTTAAATTATTCAGTGTTATAATAGATATTTACTTGCAATGAATACAAAACTTTCATTCAAACCTTACATTCATATCATAGTTTATTATTTATTATTAACAACTAACCATCGTAATATAATATAATTGAAAAAAAAACATAAATAATTGGTTTACTTTGATAAAACGAATACAAATAAATCTAGGTACCTATATGTACTTTATGTCTTTATATAATGTATAAATGTATAAACGTGGATATTTATTTAGTTAGTAAGTACTTCGGAAGATTGTAATGCGTTGAATTTAGGCCACTGAAAAAAAGTATTATTATTTATTAGTTATTACTTATTACCTACATAACAAAATATTATATTATCATAAGTTATTAATCAATTATAATATTAATGGCTTACAAATTATTAACACTAGTAAATCCCTCAATCTATATTGTATATTACGCTGAAACCACCAAAAATCATCAAAATTTACACGCGGAACTCAAAATCACCGACACTCTCTCAAGTTTTATTTCAAATTTAAACTCACTAATTAGTCCCCTTATCTCCCTTCTTTCATAAGTCTTAAATGCACTCACAGCTAATAACATCCCATAATCTTATCAACCAGACAATTCACATTAAAATTAATATTAATAATTTATATTTATATAATATCTTATCTCCCATTATTTTCATTTCACAACAACATCAATATTATTTTCTGTTAACCGTATCATTATTATATAAATAATACCTTGTAATAACATGTAATATGTTGACACATTGTAATTTTAAATAAATAAAAAAAAAATATTGTACATTTTTTTTATAAATACATGCATATTAAATTTATTATCTTATGCAATCTATAATTATTGAGGGTTATATCATTTGTGTATATTTTACTACATAATAATTATGATAGCATTTTTAATTACAGTGATTTGTGTTAAGGTTACTTCAATATTGTAAAATTAAAATATTTTTTTTATTAAAAGTTATATGCAACGTTTCATTTTGTTGTGAACTATTAGTGTTTTATTTTGAAACTTTTCAAAATGTGATATTAAAATACGTTTTGTTTGAGCTTTGGTGGCACTTATAATAGTGATAGTTTTTTTTTTTCTATTGAACTTAAGCCCGGCGACTATGACCATTAGCTGTTGTAACTTGTAGGGGATTATGAACTATAGTTGGTGAGGTTGGTACGGTAGGTAAGCAAACACGTGTATGTGTGGCAAGATTTTTACTACTACGAAGTACGAACCCGGTCTGTACCTGATCTACCCGAGTAACCTGGACAATCCTCTGTTAGTGGGTCTCTACGTCATAAAATGAAATTACTGACCAAATTTCATACTCGTATAGCTTCAGCGGTTCCGGTTAGGCGATGATGAATCAGTTCGTCTGTTAGTCAGGACAAGTTCTTTTATATATATATATTTATCTAAATATATAAAGGAATTTGTCTTTCTGAGGGATCAACGTAGAGCCCAAACCAAAGGACGGGTCTGTTTGAAATGTTCAGGATGGATTTATATTATAATTTTACCGTGCATTAAGAAAGGATTTTTGGAAATTCAACCCCTAAAGGGGTTTTGAAATTACTGTGAATGGAATGTTGACATCTCAAATAGTTGTACCAATTATCGGTGATGGTGCCTACCTTTTCCGTTCAATTTCCTTTCATTTGTTTAACACTCAAGAAAGATGTCAGGAGATCCGAACTACAATTGTTGCGTATGTCTCTGATAATTGGAATACCTTTATTAATATGTCTTACAATTCATATGGTGATAACTTTTCCACTGCTGAAGATTACATTCGTAATATGGGCAATCCTACTGTCTGCGGCGGTTACTGCGAATTGTTTGCAGCTGGCAATATTTTCCCATATGTATTTGAAATTTATTATAATAATAATCTTTATGCTAAATTTGGTGTAGATACATTCCCAGTAAAAAGTGGAATATTAATAGTGGACATTTTGATGTTGATTCTATTTCTAATAATGTTAGATAGACTAGCTATGATAGATAGACCTCGAAGCAACCAAGTCAAGGAAGCTAAAAAATAAAAAAACCAAGAAAACCGTTTTTCGGTCTGAAAACCAATGGAAAATTATTAAATTAACTGGTCTTGCATATCATCCCACAATTGATTATATAAATTACATTGGCACTATGAATCAAAATTGTGAATTTTGTAATGCTCCCAAATGGAAAGGCGAAATGCTTGGCATGTGCTGCAATATAGGTAGAAAAAATTCGATACCTTGCTATAGCCACCAGAACTAAATGTATTATTGAGTCCAGATAATAACAATACATAAAGCCGTCAACGACGGGTAATTCAGCTATATATATTCAGTATATGTCTCACAGAAATGTATACTTAGTGTTATGCCATTGGTAAATATTTTTTTTTGATATGCTTATAAATATTATTTATTGTAAAGTAATTTTCATCAATATTACTGAATTATAATTTTAATTGTGTTAAGTTGTTCTACTACAAAAGTATTGATTATTTTTTTGTTATTTAGACTGAAAAATGAAATTATACTGTTAAGCTTGTCTTAATTAATTTGATAAAATCAAAATTCAAAAATACCAAGTTTACTCCATCATCTATACTATACTAAATAGTAAATACCGTACTAATGTCTAATAGTAAGCTCATTTCACCGTGCAGATTAGCGACGCCCGGTTATAAGTACGTAATTTTAATTACAATTAATAATCGAAGATTAATTAAAATATTTATTGGTTTAAACAAAATATATCAAGTATATATTTATATCAAAGACTATAATTAGGTAGGTGTATGTAAAAATAATTAACGAGTAGGTAAGACAAGTTTATGAAACAAATAAAATCTACATGAAAATAATTAGGTATTTTATTATTAATTAACAAATGTTAATAAAAAGTAATATATACGATAAAACTATAGTACCTAAGACTGCTAAAAAAATTGAATGTTTAGTTTACGTTTACTAAACTAATATTTTGTATTCACATAATCATATTTGATATTTCAATTCCATCTAGGTACTTAGTATACATATAATTTAAATGAATAACAGACTTACCTACCTAGCTTATGACTATAGTTATTTAATTTATTGATTATTGAATATTATCAGTTTAGTAAACACAGTGTCTGCTAACTTTTTATCTTTTGACTCAGCAATATAGTGTAGGTAGAGTTATAGGTACGTTGAGATATTGTTTAAAAATTAATTACATCAAATTAAAATTTAGGTTTTCAAGAAAACAATCATCTATAAGTGATTCAAATTCTTAAAAATGTTATTACTGTAAAAATATTTACTGGTATAAAAAATAATTTTAGAATATAAGCCCCCATTTAAAGTTTTAAAATTATCCGTGAGATTATTAACAGTTTATTTAACAAATTTAATGATAACTTGTATTACGATATTTGTTTCGAAATTCAAACTATTAGATGCTAGCCGAAAAAAAATGTATATACTGACCAAATGAAACGTTTGTGAAGTTGGCCCACCATGTTATGATAATTACACCAAAGTTATACCAATATTTTGCAACTAATTTGCAAATTTAGGAATTCGATTCTGGCGTAACCAAGAGGTTGCAAATTTATTCACGAAAATTGCCTAAAGTTTCAAATTAGTTGCTAAATTATATGAAAAATGTTCGAGGTTGATCATATGATGTGTTGGGGCTGTCTTAAATAGATATATAAAACGGGTTTGGGACCACTTTGGGCAGTGTATTATTGAAGAATACCTCTCAGTCCACCATTGATATAGGTACAATAATGGTACGGGCTTGTCTATTTTCCTCCAAATATGACATACTGCAGTTTTCCTCTACTGTCCATTTTCTACCAAAAAAAGGTTGGATTCAATTTTTCTCTAAATAATATAAAATTTAGCTGACATTTTAACCGGCACCTAGGTCGCCCATACCACCCCCGACTGGATCCACGCCTGTGCACCAGTGTTGTGTACCTACCGTATTATAAAGTGAGTAACATTCAATAACATCGAAACGTCATAAGTTGTATTAAGTTTAATTACGATATGTACATAACACATATGTTATATTGTGTATCAGTAGGTCCAGAACATAGGTATATTCTAAAAATGTAATTAAACAATTTTACGGTCTGGGGGGGGGGGGGGCTAAACAAAATTCTATCGGGGTATAGCCCCTTAGAACCTCCCCCATATTATGACTATGAGTAGGTATAGTTTTCACCGAATATTATGATAATTCTTATGATGACATTATGAAAATGTGTAACAGACGCACAATGTTCGATATTCTGGGCTATTTCACAAGGTGATATAATCGTACATGACAAATGAAAAAACTTTTGTTCTAATAAATATTTAAACATTTTTTTTTTAAATAATTAATTTAATTTTTATCTTTTAATACTAAAAATAAAAAATCTAAGTTTTGTTAAATTGTTTTGGAAAAAATTCAAAATAGACAATTTGTAAACCTAATTTTAAAAAA
>NC_042495.1:40156330-40157730 GCF_005508785.2 Acyrthosiphon pisum | reverse complement strand
TAAAAAAACACACATCATTGTAAAATCAATACATTCATCGTTCCACTCAGAATCTAAAAAATGTCGATGGTAAAAACGTTTTTTTAAATATTCTTTTTATCAATTTTCTAACAAAAATAAATTTTAAATTTTTTTATCATCCATATAATTTTCATAATTTTTATCACGCGTTTAAGTAATATTGTAATATTTTATTTTTTATTTGTCAGGTCTTTCTGTTTCTTTTGTCATTTATTTTATTAGTATTAGGTGTACATATACATTATTTTTATGCTCCATTCTTTATTGAAGGAAAATGGTAGGTATCTCATTTTTGGAGGAAAATTGCTTGGGCCAATGGTACATGTACCTATACTTAAGTTAAAGATATAACTTGTTTGACTTGTTTGTATAGGTTATATTGTTTAGAAAAATGTACCTATAAATACATTATTATAATATATTTACTTTGTTGTGGTTTCAAAAATTTCGTTATTGCTCTGTAACCACGTTTTCCATCGACTTCGTAGTTCACATTTCTTATCATACCATTAGGCTCTAGAAAACTGTACGATCCTTTTACGTAATCACCGTACTTCGATTCCCAGCGATGTGTTACAACGCCTGAGAGCAAATCATTGATACTGTAATGAAATTCGTAAGCCAACTGTCAAACAGATCATATGGTGAATAAATATTCCCATTATTTTAATTGTATTGTTATTCACTTATTGTTTACATAATGATTCATGAGACATAAACTAATATGTATGTAATAAATTCAAATACCTCATTTTCTTGAATTGGAACGTAGTAATTTTGAGAAAGTGTTGTTGGCCATAAAATGACAAATGAAAAAATGATCTAAAAACAAATCAATACCTAGTTTAAATAGTGTACACATGTACATGTGTCAAATATCTCACGCGTGTGATCTATGGACTACGTAAATCGTTATCTAACTATTATTTTTCGTTCGTTAACAGGTGATTTCAAATGTATGTTTAAATTAAGGGGATTCGATACCGTGATTTTCTGTTTTCGTCTAACACAAGAGTGACATGTTTTTTGCCAAACATACCAATTCGTGGGCTCAGAACCAAAAGGTGCTATCTCAAAATATCAAATTGTTCAGGAGAGCCATTTTAAACTATTTTCAACTTAAAACTGCATTATCTTTTTTCGTAATGAATGATTTTTAATGATTAGTACATCTAAAAATTCACAAAGTTGTTCTGAGTTAACACTAGCAATTTATTTTTCTTAAAATCAAAATGTAACGTAAGAAAAACAAAAATGTAAAAAATTTCCGTTAAGAACCAAAATGTTCTTCAGATAGAACCTTTTGGTTGTTAATATTTTTTTTTTCACTTAGTTAGAACTTCTTGGTTTTGAATTAAATGTATGTTTTCACTATGATG
>NC_042495.1:40150885-40156280 GCF_005508785.2 Acyrthosiphon pisum | reverse complement strand
GACGAATTCGAATCTGTTTTCAGAATTCTTATCGCTTCATTAGATCAATTGGTATGTTTGGCAAAAAAATACGTCTAAAATACTATGTCACGCGTATGTTAGACGAAAACAGAAAATCACGGTATAGAATCCCGCTTAATTATTGTTTATTATTACTTAATAGGTAGTCTTTAATTTTAAAAAGAAATTAAATATTATTGCAATCGACCAAGTTAAACATTTTGCCGTCGTACGTAACCGATAACGAGTCATATATTTGTATCATTATATTTTTTTAAATAAAATTGAAATTGATTTAATTATCTACTGCCATTCTCACATTGAATAATGATATTGTACGTTACCTGCAGGACGATCTTCATCTTCTCACCAAAAATTAAATTAGGGATTCATTGATTGTCGGCAGCCAATTCAAAACTATATCGAAGCGCTGTCAGTCCAAATGGTTTTGTTTTAATGAATCCATGTCTGGGCGTCGGACTCACAGAAAATTATACGTTTGGTATAATCTATGTACCTACCTACTGGGGAAATGATAAAGCAAGAAGTGCACTTGATGCCAAATGTCAAGGTGATTATTAGATCATCTTGAACTCGCGCGTATAAAGAGAATGGTCCGAGTATGGGTCCTGGCGCATACCGCTATAGGTAACATTGATGCGGTCTACAAAACGCCCCCGCGTTTTATTCACCGTGCACAACCTTAATATATTATTATATTTTTTTTGATGACCAATTATACCGTGACTGCAAGTGTATATTATTTAGTTATAATAGGTAGTGGAAATATAATGATTCAATGGCGTATTAATGTGCATTTATATACATAAAATAAAAATAGTATAATATACTATTCACATTTCACACGTATTGATTATTTATTTTTTTTTTTTATTTAATTAAGCCGCAACAATAAAGGTTATTGCGGCATTAAAACAATAAAACATTAATATTTTTTAACAAAAGTGTGAGACATTAGTAATGATATGTACATAGTAATAATATATGAAAATTGCAATAACAATAGATAGAAGATACAAATATAGATATATAAATGGATACATAATAATAAATGGTATGTTTGAAAAGTATCTCGGTTATATTAGGTGATATAATTTCGTTAATTTTAAATAGTTAATTATTTGTTTTATGTTGCCTGACTGTGGACTAAGGGCTTCTTCCAGGTATTGATTATTATATGTACCTATAGCAACATAGCTGGTAACTAACTGAATAGTATATTATAATATATATTATGCTATATTTATTATAATATGTTTGTGTATGTGTGTGACACTGACACAACACAAACCGGTAACCTATGGCGGCACGTATGAAGACTTAAGATAGTAAACATATATTAATTATTTATATACAGACTCAATCTACATAATATAAACATGAAATATTGTTTAAAATGCGTGTTAGTACTATAACGCAACATTAAATAAAATATTACTCTGTAGTTACGCTCACTGCGATCATGTAAACAAATCCATTATTAAAATTATATACTAAAGATTTAAATTTAAAAAAGATGGGCAAGTGAATACCACTCTGCCGTACAGTAGGTTACAAGTGAGTCACTGTATAATGGATGGTATTAAATTTGAATTCATTGATATTATAATATCCTTGTATACGAAATCGATTCTCCAGGGTGGAGACATTTTGTCAGTGTGGATATTTATTTTTATATTATATTTATATTGTAATTACTTATTAATAAGTTCATACAAATTTAATTTGACTTTCTTATAAACATTTTTTATAAAAGTAAGAGATAAAAGTAAACAAACTTATAAGGAGTCTTGTATTACATTTTAAAATCTTAGATTTAAAAAGAAAATTTTTTAGAAATTTCAAACTCAAAATAATTTGCACATTTTCGTGTATTTACTCTTTTTGTCAAAATTCGAACTTTAACCCTTTGCTTATAAAAAAAATTTGACTAGGTATGTATTTTTAATATTTTTCAACTGTCATTGCAGCAATATATTAGGAGCCTTATTAATAATAATATATAATTATATTAAATTTTCAAGCTATTTGACCAAATGAATAAAATTTTATTGATATTTATGGAAAAAAACTAAAAAATGCTCAAAACAAGTCAAAATATTTTGAAAATTTCATCGTGTATAGAAAATGCAAATATAAACATTCAGTCAAAATTTCATACCTACCGTAAATGTTCATCGATATAAAGCAATCATAGAAATTTGTTTAAGTGAAATAGAAATATAGAATAGGTACTAGCTAGAACTAAACAAATATTTAACATTTTGATTTTGTAATTAGTTCTCAGAGATAAACGGAAATTTGGTAAAATTACTGGTGGGGGCCCTGCTGAGCTAAAATGCTCATTACAATTATATATATATAATATGTATTATTGGTAGATACGAGATACCTACTATAGTACTAAAGCCGGTCGCTTCGCTCGAAGTTATGAATTCTAACAAGACAACTTATAACGTGTTACAATTTAAACACTTCACCATAAAAAGCATAAAAACAATTAGTTGCCCAACAAGTAACATTTTAAAAGTATTCTAAATAGAAATTAATTTACCATTTAATTAATTAACTAATTTAGTGTCTGCTCAAATATACAACAATAATTAGTTGAGTAAAATAGTTATATATTCGGTAATTATTTATTTTCATCGAAACTGAGACGACGCGACGTGGAAGAGGAAGACTGCTCATAAAAACTGTTGAAGGTTATTGGTTAATACTAAATTTATGATCATTCCTATAGTTATTGAAAATACATTTTACAATAATTATTAGATATTTAGGTACTTTATAATTGCAAGGACTAGGCCGTGGAACTATAACGCCTGAAGTTAAAATTTTTTTTTGGGGGGGAGGATTAGTCCCACCAAGCCCCCCTCCAATTTCCGCCTATGTGACACACTCAGAAAGTTTTAAGTTTATCATAATAGAGTCTTAATGGTTCAATATTATTTAACAATTATTGGAATATTAAGTTGATAGGTAATTCTATAAATGATTTTACAACTGCAGTCGGTTAATAATATATTTATATATAACTAGGTACCAAAATTACAGTCATTGAGTTATTGTATATTATACAATGTACCTATATATTATAATATTATATAAATACTAACTGTGCATTTTTAAATTTTTAAATTTTTGATTTTTTTTATACTTTTATTGTCTAACATATTATTATTTTAACTTTTAAACGAAAGATGTCATTTTTGGTATAGATGGAAATCTTGAATTATTAAAGTATATTATTTATCTTACAGTAGGTACAATTTTAAAATCGTAACATCAACATCGTAGGCAGCTGTTATTAAAAAAATTAAAATAAAATAGTTCATGGTCAATCGTGCTCACTACTCGTAGGTACATTGCGTGATTTATATAGGAATAGGTACATCACATAGCCGATCGACATTATATTAAATGTTGGATAGTACTATAGTCACTTGTATACAGTGCTCGAATTGGGAAAAATTAAGTAGAGGAGCTCAATCTAACGATTTAAAAACTGCGTTCCAAGGGCGCAATTATTCAACACAGGCCATACAAAAAATAGTAGGGGTACGCAAAAAAAAAATAAAAATAGTAGGGGAGCTCCGTCCCCCTGCGCACCCCCCAAATTCGAGCACTGCTTGTATAATTGTAAACTTGTGTACCTATATAGAGAATTTACTCGGACAATTGATTATACAACATGTTAATCCTTGATGATATAATTTATAAATCATGAATTATTTAAATGTAATCCCAAATTACACGAAAGTCAAGTTGATATCTGTCTCTCAAAATTGACTAATTTCAAGGCTGTTATAATATATGGTAACACGTTTATTACATAATATAATAGGTAACTCTGTTATATATAAATTACAATATAAACGTACCTACTACGAAGTGTTTTTAAAAATAATTTAGGAATAAAACAAACTTATTTTTTAGACATCTTAAAACTACTTGAAACTTTCTGTCATTTCGTATAATAGCTTCCACAGTAAAATTTTTAAAATGTTTAGACTAATTGAATGTGTATTGTAACCAGTGCCGCAATAACCGGGTGTGTTGCGTGTGTCAAACACACGGGCCCAGGGCTCCAACCCATAATGGGGGGCCCAAAGATAAACATTTAAAAATATTATATAGATTATGTATAAAAAATAAAACCATTTTGTTATAATAATAGTTATTAATAAAGATTGAACAATAGATCGGTTTTGTTTTGTACACAACAATACACATTATCATACATCAACGTTTCTTTTGCAGCCTGTATAAGTTGTATAACCGAAATTAAAAATAGAATAATGAGACTAAAAAGGTGGGTAAGTGGATGTCGCTCTGCTGTACAGTAGGTTAGAAGTGGGTCACTGTATAATGGACAGTATTAAATTTGAATTCAATGATATAATATCACTGTATAAGAAAAACGATTCTGAGCGGAGACGGTATATCAGTCAATGTATTAGACATATATATACTTATCTATGGTATTAACAAAAAAATTGACCTATAATAGGTACCTATAATAAATTCCAAATTAATCATATCATAATATCTATTAGGTACTTATAACGCGTTATACATCAACAAAAAACCGTGGTACTATCATAGATATATAATAGTATACTTTAGAAGTTTCAAGTACCCACGAATAATATTATACAATCACAACGAAATAACTAAAATAGTTATCCTAGGTTTTTATTATGTAATTTCGTTCAAATTTGTACTTAAAATGACTATAAAAATAAACTGTGTAAATGTATTTTTTAGATTTTTTGGTAACAGAATAAATTACTTACGTGGAATCTTGTTTTAAATTTTTAATTCTTAGATACAAAAATTGAACATTTTATGAATTTTTAACTACAAAATAATTATTCGATTTTAAATTTGATAAATTTTGTCAAAATTTGATCATTAAATGTTTATAAAAAAAAAATTGTGCATATGTATTTTGAATATATTTCAACTGCTATTATAACAATATATTAGTAACCTTGCATTAAATTTTAACGTTTTTTACTCAACAAATACAATTTTATTGATATTTATAGAAAATAAAACTAAAAAAAATTGAAAACTGACATTGTCCGTAAACAGCTCAAAAAGAGTCAAATTATTTTAAAAATTTTATCGTATATATAAAATGCTAATATAAACATTCAGTGAAATTTTCAAGTTTCTACAGTCATTCGTTTTTTAATAACAATAAAATAAGAAACTCGTCACATGAGAAATCTAGCGAATATCAGATGTTGTAAAAATAGGAATTTCAAACGCTCATAAAAATTTAATATGAGTTTCTTATAGACATTTTTTTTTGATAAAGGTAGATTAACCTATAAGGAATCTTGTATTACATTTTAAAATCTTA
>NC_042495.1:40150000-40150835 GCF_005508785.2 Acyrthosiphon pisum | reverse complement strand
TTTCACGCATTTTTACCAAACAAATAAAATTTTTATTGATATTTATAGAAAAAAAAATTAAAAAAATTGAAAAATGACAATGTCCTAAGCAGCTCAAAAAGAGTCAAGTGATTTTCAAATTTTTATCGTGTATAGAAAATTCTAATATAAACATTCAGTGAAATTTTCAAGTATCTACAGTCATTCGTTTTTTAATTATAAGAAAATAAGAAAATCGTTACGTAAGAAATCGAGTGAATATCAAATGTTGTAAAAATATGAATTTCAAACATTCATAAAAATTTAATTTGAGTTTCTTATAGACATTTTTTTTTTGATAAAGGTAGATTATCCTATAAAGAATCTTGTATTATATTTTAAAATCTAGTTCTAAAAACAAAAATTTTTACGAATTATTAACTCAAAATAATTTGCTAATTTTCGTGATTTTTACATATTTTGTCAATTTTTGAACTTAAAATGCTAATAAAAAAAAACTGTGACTAAGGATTTTTAAAATTTTTCAAATGTCATTGTAACAATATAGTAGGAGCCTTGTATTAAATTTTCAAGCATTTTTACTCAACAAATAAAGTTTTATTGACATTCATAGAAAAAAAAACTAATTAAATTGGAAACTGAAATTGTCCGTAAACAGCTCAAAACAAATCAAAATATTTTGAAAATTTTATCATGTGTAGAAAATGGAAATATAAACAACCAGTGAAAATTTCATGTATCTACAGTCATTCGTTTTAAAGTTACACCTAAAACCAAAATCAATTTTCTCGAAAACAGATTTTGCGTAAAAATATGACCGTTTTTCCTTAATTTTTCTTTTGTTTTTCACGGCACT
>NC_042495.1:40149120-40149950 GCF_005508785.2 Acyrthosiphon pisum | reverse complement strand
CCAGTGGCAAACCCAGGGGGGTGGACCCCGGGTCCGGACCCCGCCCTTGGCTCATGTCATAGTTTTATTTTTATTTTTAAAAGTTTCCGTGAAATGTTCATCGACATTTATTGATTAGTTTGATTATTACTTATTAGTTATTAGATTAGATTTGGACATTAGGTATTTTGTTGATAACACGTCGAATCCGATAATAATTAATTAATTTATATACATTGTAAATATAAATTTAAAAAAGCCAAAAGGTGGGCAAGTGGATGTCGCTATGCTGTACAGTAAGTTACAAGTGGGTCACTGTATAATGGATGGTATTAAATTTGAATTCAATGATTTAATATCATTGTATAAGGAAAACGATTCTGAGCGGAGACGGTATGTCAGTCTAGGTATAAGACATATTATATACTTATATCTATGGTATTAAAAAAAAATTAACCTATAATATACACAGGTATATCACAACATCCATTAGGTAGGTACTTATAACGCGTTATACATCAACAACAAACCGTGATACTATCATAGATATATAATAGTAACTTTAGAAGTTTCAAGTACACACGAGTAATATTATACAATCACTACAAAATAACTAAAATAGTTATTCTAGGTTTTTTAACATGTAATTTCGTCCAAATTCGAACTTAAAATGACTATAAAAATAAACTGTGTAAATGTATTTCTTAGATTTTTTGGTAACAGAATTAATTACTTACGTGGAATCTTGTTTTAAATTTTCAAATCTTAGATACAAAATTTGAACATTTTATGAATTTTTAACTACTCGATCATTAAATGCTTATAAAAAAAATTGTGCATATGTATTTTGA
>NC_042495.1:40136495-40148841 GCF_005508785.2 Acyrthosiphon pisum | reverse complement strand
AATCTTAGATTTAAAAATAACATTTTTCATGAATTTCTAACTCAAAATAATTTGCAAATTTTTGTCATTTTTACGTATTTTGTCAATATTTGAACTTGATGCTTATAAAAAAAAATTATGACTATGGACTTTTAATTTTTTTCATCTGCCATTGAAACAAATACTAGGAGCCTTCTATTAAATTTTCAAGCTTCTTTAAACAACAAATAAAATTTTATTGATATTTTTAGAAAAAAAACTAAAAAAAATATGGAAAATGAAAATGTCTCTAAACAGTTCAAAATAAATCAAAATATTTTGAAAATGTTATCGTGTATAGAAAATGGAAATATAAACACTTAGTCAAAATTTCATGTGCCTACAGTAATTTGTTTAAGAGTTGCACCAAAAACCAAAATCAATTTTCTCGAAAACAGATTTTACGTAAAAATTCCCATTTTTCCTTAATTTTTATTTTGTTTTTCACGGCGCTTTTGAAAACTACTGGAAAATTTTTACTTTTGACCCCCCAAAGTACCAACTAGATTCACATTCCTGTTAGAAAAGAAACTGCTGAAGAAAATCCAAGCACTTTTACTTGATTGTGTTTTTTTTTATTGGTCTTAAACTCCGCAAATTGTGTTTATTAAGAAATGAAATGTATGTATATACTCAGGAAAAGAACAGAAAAACAGTAGTTAAATACATTTTTTTGGACCCCCCCCCCCCCCTTGAATAAATCCTGGTTACGCCACTGACGGACAAAATTTAATGGGCTAGTTAATTAATAGAGATTCATTCGGGATAAATTAAATAGCTGATCTCAGTGATGAAGTAATGAACCAATAATAGGCAATAAGGATACAAGGAGTAGGTGCTGATATGCATATAGGTATACCTACTATACTATGGTTAGGTAGTATTTATTATTATTTATTTGATTTGATGTTAAAATGATTTTAGATTTAACAATAGGTATATTATACTTAGTATTATATTTACTTAAAATAAATAAATAATTATACATTGTTAATTTGTTACTAATTATCTTACTTCTATAATACAATAGAAAACCGAATTTACCAAATTTGCAAATAGATACCTACGCGGCTGCGTAATAAGCATAATATTCAGTCTTGTTGAATATATTCATTAAAAATATTTTTTTAAACATTATTGTCTTTATTATTAGCTCTATATTATTGCCAGGTGCTTGTATGTATGCAAAAATTTAAAATATCCATTGTCCATGAGGAACGAAGCAGGTAAGTTTATAGTAGGTGTAACTATGATATTTATATTATATTTTGTTATTATATATTTAACTGCCCTTAAGAGTATTAGTATTAACTATTAAGCATAAAGCAGTTATACATTATACATATCTGAAGTATAACTATTGTACATTTTTTATAATTTATAATATTTAGATAATAAATAATAATTATAATAAATATTAAATTTAGGCTAATAATGGCCATAGACCATAGCTGCTGGGCTCTAGAGTCTAGACCAATAAAAAAATATTTAAAAAATTAATATATTAAATTTAAAAGCAAATACAAATATTTTATAAAGTAATCTCATTAAATTTTTGTGTTTATTTAGAAGGAGAATATTTGCAATTTGCATGCCTATATTAAAATACTAAAATACATAGGTATATGTACAATAAGTGATACATACCTATATATTTTCGTAAATAAAAAAAAGGTGGGTAAGTGGATTTCACTCTGCTGTACAGTAGGTTACAAGTCGGTCACTGTATAATGGATGGTATTAAATTTGAATTCAATGATATAATATCATTGTATAAGAAAAACGATTCTGAGCTGAGACGGTATGTCAGGTATAAGACATAATATTATATTATAGTCTATAGTATTTAAAAAAAATTGTCCTATGTACCTATAATAAATATATACATCAACAAAAACCGTAGTACTATCATAGATATATAAAAGTATACTTTAGAAGTTTCAAGTACCCACGAATAATATTATACAATCACAACAAAATAACTAAAATAGTTATCCTAGGTTTTTAATATGTAATTTCGTCCAAATTTGTACTTAAAATGACTATAAAAATAAACTGTGTAAATGTAATTTTTAGATTTTTTGGTAACAGAATTAATTACTTACGTGGAATTTTGTTTTAAATTTTCAATTCTTAGATACAAAAATTGAACATTTTATAAATTTTTAACTACAAAATAATTTTTCAAATTAAAATTTGATAAATTTTGTCAAAATTTGATCTTTAAATGCTTATAAAAAAAAATTGTGCCTATGTATTTTTAATATTTTTCAACTGATATTGTAACAATATATCAGGAGCTTTGTATTAAATTTATACACTTTTTGGCCCAACAAATAAAATTTTATTGATATTTTTAGAAAAAAAACTAAAAAAAATGGAAAATGAAAATGTCCGTAAAGAGCTCAAAATAAATCAAAATATTTTGAAAATTTTATGGTGTATAGAAGATGCTAAGATGCTTAGATTTTTTTTAAAGTTACACCAAAAACCAAATTCAATTTTGTGAAAAATCGATTTTGCGTAAAAATTCCCGTTTTTCCTTAATTTTTCTTTTGTTTTTCCCGGCGCTTTTGAAAACTACTGGGAAATTCTGACCTCCCCAATGCACCAACGATATTCACTTTCTGATCGAACAAGATACTGAAGTTGAAAATCGTAGCATTATTTCTTACTTATCGTGTACACAGACACAAAAAAAAAATAAAATAAAATAAAAAAAAACACACATTATTGTAAAATCAATACATTATTCATCGTTCCACTCAGAATCTAAAATGATACCTGGACAGGACCGCTTATTGAAGGTAGATCGATATTGAATCTGCAGATACAATTTAATAGATTGGTACAACAGGTGTAGAGTACACTAATAGATGTGTTAAATTTTAATTCAATGATATAAAATATTAAAAACATTGTATACAAAAAACGATTCTGAAGACCGTCTATCAGCCTAATTAGATATGTACTAAGTATATTTTATGATATTATTGCTATTAAAGTAATTCATTTTACTATTAGACATTACTCATTATAGTCATTATTTTTAGTAATAATGTAAGTAGGTTGAATTATTTTTTTCCGAAAAAATTTCACTTAAAAATTAGTTTTCTAAAATTTTTTGGATTTACGGTTGGAACAGTCAAACCGTGTGACTATTACTTCCCTATACCTACCTATACCCATACCTACTAGTGCTACTACAATACTACATTATATTTAATATTGACTTAAAAAATCATAACTATGTAGGTATATACATGCATATAATATGTTATATAATTTATATTAGTATTTAATTTTAGTATATATTACCAACGTCCAACATTTATGAATATCTCGGTAGGTAATATATTTATAAGCAATCAATTTTCCGTAAACTTGTACCTAATCAAACCTACTATTTACTAATTAGTAATTTATTATACTATAATTAAAAGTTGTACTTCACTAGGTGTCTAGGTACTACCTACATTTCCACATACTATTATGATAACATACTTTTTTATATTTTTGTATTAGTTATAGGTAAAATACTTGATTGTAAAATTCGCTAGTGTTACCTACTCTACTTAAAATAGTAATGTGATGTAATCACTAATCACGCATTTACGCAAAAATTATAGTAAAAAATGTAACACTGATAACAGATATTTAACCGGGCAAATTCGACCGGTTAAACTCCGGTTAACTTTAATCGGAGATGGTACAACTGGCCCTAAGCAGCAAATATATTGCTAATATTGTGTTAATTTAATAGTTTCTCATCGGAATAAAAATAAAATGTAATATGTACCTACCTATTCTTATTTCTAATTCATTTTAAAAAACGCCTCTTCAGTAAGTGATTAATAATTAGTGACTAAACATTAGAAAGTATTCTGTATTAGTGTATTTGTGTATTGCTTAAATACTAAGGTAAATGTACTTAAGAGGATGTCAGCCCACCATTTGTTTTTTCTGCCGACCCAAACGGAACATAGCAAATTTATGTTTAGCAGAACCAACCATGTGTTGTTATTTTTAATATTGAAGTGAATTCACCTATTATCAAACTTTAAGTTAAGAACATTACCATGTCCCTGTGTTGACTTTTTTACGATATTTTAATATTTATACAATTTATAAGCATTTTAAAATTTTAATAATTTACATGCTCATAAGTCATAACTTACATAAAAATTAAAAGATCATAAAATAATTAACACATGTAATGTGGATTGGAGTTGGTGATTTTCTGTCTTTGTCAATTATTATTATTGATGTGATATTTTAGCCTGTGTATTTTAGTACTGAGTGTATCGAGTTTGAACCACGGTTTCGGTGGACCAATTTTTTGCATTTTTTGATACTTTAGAGTCAAATTATACAATTTACGTACGCACCACGCGAACTGCGGAGTCTGCGATCTACTGCTGGTAGATTGCCTACAGCCAACCTGATAATATACTGCTCGCATAATCACAAGCGAGTCTCACGAACAACGCCAGTCGGGATGGCTATAAAATGATAGTATAAATTAAAATATAATGTACCTAATTTACACTTAAAAAGATATTGCTTCCACAGCGTGTTACACCCAAAAGAAGTCAAACAATCACAATTCACAAAAACCTAGCAATAGCAAAGTATTGCCGTGTCAGCGAGTGTAATATATAGATTTCCTACTGTACTTCAGTATTTGGAATAATTACAAACGAATAATGATATAATGACACAGACATGCGACGAAGCATCGACTAATGTAGAATATTAAAAATTACTAATATTTACAATACATGTCTGATACTCTGATGTCACAGTCCAACTATCACTATGTATATTGTTAAAGTCAAAAATATATTAAGTAGGTATTTTGCGTAGAATAATTTATTAATTATAATCCATAACAATTATAAGAACTCCTAAAGAAAAGATTTCAAAGTTAATCTAAATAATATTTATTATTTAAAATATGGTGTAAATATTGCCTAGAAAACGAGTTTCATTATATGGTACAACCTCATGAGTACAATATAATAGGTATACTATTATAAAAAGTAAATGTCATGTGTACTCGTATTTATATGTTGATATAACACAATCACTATAATATAGCTTAAAATATTTTCCATACGACCAATGGGCAATGGACACACGGCACATAAAAGGCACCTTTGTTGTACCTATATGTATTATAGTACCTATACATACTACATACGAGAGTCACGCAAACGTATTTATTAAATTACATTTATACTATAGTATTATATCATTATATTATATAGTAGCCATTAAATATTAATTATCAGCTATATGCCTATGCCCTATATACATACTAATATACTATTATATCGTCTATGTCGATTATATCACATATCATTTTGATTTTAAATCGATTTATATCGAAGTCAATTAATAATATTCAACTACAAAGGCAAGTATGCAGGGTGATGACTAACGATTTTGTTTTATATTTTATTATTGTCTACCCATTCGAATTGATTGGTTTACCACTATAATATAGTTATGCGCTCAAAAGGTAAAAAAAATGTATTATTGCTACAGAGATCAAAGATATAGTGAGAATATATAATAGATAAACAAACCTATACGGCTATACCTGCATCTGTGTGACTATGTATAATGTTTATTATAATTTATAATAATATAATATCGTGGTGAGGACATGGCTCTCAAACGTTTAGGTAATTAAAAGGCTCTATAATAACTAATATTATAGTTACCTACCTTTTCTGATTTTACAGCAAGGCCAAAATCCATATTTAATGCACTTCACTTAGTTTTTTAGTACCTATAGGCTTTGACATTTATGTAATTATATTAAGTCACTGAAATTTGAAAAATTTAAATTTAATATATTGGATAATAGTAAAAAACTCGATAACCTGGTGTTATTATATTTATTGTACCTACACTTATATTATGCTGCACTTAAGTTGAACGATATAAACCTAAGTACTGTATTTTGCATTACAGTGATTAAATAACAACATATTTGTTATCTTTGAGATACTTTGTAAATACATATTATATTTTTTGCATAAATACGTCAGATGGTGGGAGGGGGAGGTGTTACATCACCCCACACACTCCCTTACCCTATTCTCTAAAGCACTACACTTACCCACGTAGGTATGTTAACAGCTAGTAGGTATTTGATAACCGATATAATAGATAAAACGTATCGATACGACAATACGTCCATGCATATTAATCTGATTTGGACAGCAACATTTTCGACCGCTGTAGCGTAGGCCGTAGCGCTCACTATTACCGCCCACTAGCCGGTAAAACAATGTTCACTGGACGGAAAATGGTCTTCTTTTATCACTTCGACCGTCATTGAAAATTTAACTTTCGGTGCAGGCGTGACAAAAAATATAATATTATTATTATACAACCGAAGCACGCCGAAACGCGTAAAACGATATAACGACCGCATAACGCAGTTAAGGTTAAAATTCTGGAGGGACTACAACAGCCCTAAACAAAACTATTACCTTGAAATAACTCGTGAGGGTCCACTCGAAAAGTCATAAATAAATATGCATTATAAATTATAATTTATAAGTCTATACCTACAGCTGATTGACTTCCTGGTTTTTTTTTTATTGAGTTTAGCCTATATAGGCGCATATTATCTATATTAACCATTTGAAAAACTTGTTACATTTTAATATTTTACATCGACTCAGTCCATCTTTTATCTATGACTCGCTCACTGAAATTCAAACTGCTATTACTTCGTACAAGCATATGAGAGTCAAAACTGAAAGCAAATAGTAAATTTCCTAAAACAGCCATAGATGGTTTATACGTTTATGTCGTGTTTCCATACATACCAAATACCTACCTACCAATTATTTAAAATACTATGCACAGTGACTACGTCAACTCTTGGGAAAACATTTCATGCATGCAAATTCAAAATACTGAAAACCTATACAATAGAAACACAACGATTGGGATACTGGAGAATGGAGTCAAATAACAAATGTGACTTTTTCATGTCATTTTTTCAGAATCGTTTCGATTCTCAAGAGTATACTCCGAAATTGTTCCCTTGTCCAATGATGAAACTTTGCGTTTTGTTATTGATAATGAATGATGATTATTACAGATGTATAATTGCATAAGTATTTAATATAGCTAAATAATATTTTTTTAAATAAATAAATGTAATATCATATTTAGTTTTAAATTTAATATATCGGAGTAAATAAAGATTGTAGTAATAACAATTAAAAATGCTTAAGAGATTGGTGTTAAGAGGATGTGGATGGCGAAGACCCCACAAGTCTTTTTCTGAAAACGATTTGGTGGGTGGTATATTTTCCATTCACGTTCTACCCCTATTCATTTTTGAGTGTGCGCCATTTATTAACTGCAGCGGACGCGATTTATTCATTGGAGACAAATACGGAAAAACTGCTGTTCGTTCACACTATACCTATATATACCACTGCCACGCCGCGCCGTCGTCAACATAATATAGCATAGCGGTTTTGGTGTTTGGGCAACGGAGTGGTGCGGGGATCAGCGCGCGGGAATAGCACCGCCGGGGAAAGGCGCCCCAGTCCAAAAATCCTCAACAACCGCTAGCAGAGGTCCCTTTTGTCGAAGGGGAATAACTTTCTGACGACATATTATTATATAACGATCTGTCGTTGCGCAAGGTCACGCGAGGGGAAGTTACGCTGTGCGGTGGACATACAAGTATGTATACAGTTCCTATACACCGTATAACGTAAGTACCTACTAAGTACTAACCATATACCGGCTATAAGTACTTCGACCGCGCAAGCATAATATACGCTGTATAGTGTAGTAAGTATATAGTATAACTTATATACTGTATATATACATTTGTCAGTTGTCAGTATATAAGTTGTCGGTGTGTGAGGAGACAGAGACAGGAACTTTAATTTTTAAAATATCTTTCATATTATAGTTAATTTACAAAAAGTTACTACTTATACTATAATATTTTAGTCTCTATAATGGGTACTGTAGTACTGCAGAGTGCAGGGTGGGTACTTAAACTTACATAAGCGCCTACAATACGTATTTTATAATATATTTATTTATGGTTTATCACTTTTTAAAACTATACCTGCAGTGTGGCAATGTTTATATGACTTATTTTATAGGTGTGTATTTTGTATTTTTGAGTCTTGCGCGGCTTTGTCTTTTTGGGCATCACCCCACCATTTTCTCATTTTCAGGTCCAATCATGTTTCAGCAGTTCTCACCAATGTCACTTGTATATTCTAGGTCTGCCAGTTTAAGTAAAGCTCCACATGGAATATGGATTAGGTATGTCTAATCGTTATTATTACAAATTCTATAAAATATAAATATACTATGCAGTTATGCCTATTAGGAATAGGTAAAATTCTTATTTTCATAAACGAAATTTGTAGGCATTTTTAAATTATGCACACTGTACTATTATTATATAATACTTACTGTATAAATTATACTATACATTTTTTTTAATTTTAATTTATTTTTTATAAAAACCCATATTTAGTTCTAATCACCAGATCAGTAACCAAATTAGAACTTAGAATGTATAATATAGTAAATAGGACAAAAACTCTGGAACAAAATAAAGAGATATACATATCTATATTATTCCCACAAACCCGTTAAATATGGTTGACTTATAATATTTCATGATACAAAATCTGAAATCTGTAATTTTTGTGCACCTAGTTTTTGTTTGTAATTGGAGGGCAACTGTAGCGATCTCCTATCACGCGTAGGTAATATAATAAAATTATAAGACGTTTTAAAACTCATTTTATTCTATTGACTGTTGATGTTTAATCCGTTAAATCTGTATTTGGTAATCACGTTGGTTTCAAAGGTACACAACCACCTTGCTAACTACAGGAGTTTTCCGCTAAGTATAATGTAGTCTAAACTCTAAAGTTAAGTGGACGCTACCCATAAATTTGTTGTCTCCGTCTTACACACGCACGACATAGCAAATGGAAGTTCACTAGTTTCAATAGTGTGCTGTTAGTTTTGATACTAGAGTGAATTGACCAACTATAAAACTTTTTGGTAAAAACATTATCTGTGATTAGGAATTTAGAATATATATATTACATTATATATTTCAATATTTTATACTTCATAATCTTACATTTTTAAGCATATAATAATTGCCTAAAAATTGTTTGCATATATTAATATACTTATAATATACCTAATACCATTGAGTACAATAATAATATACCTAAAAATAATATTTCACAATATACCTATACTTAGTGCTAATACTTACCTAATTTTATATAATATTATTTCCAATGTTGACCAAATAGTTTTTTTTTATTAATAACCATTTAAACTTTAAATAGAAGGGATGATATCCAGTTAAATTCGTGTAATGCACTATTCGTCTTCTCCACTCATTCCGAAAACTCTAAATAGGTATTATGCTTTATTAATATAAATCGATAATCTGCCTACAATTCTACCAAATAGATAAAATGTTATATAATATTCAAAATTATATTTAGTGTTTAAACGTTATCAAAAGTGTTTTAGAAAAGCTTCAGGAAAATAAAATTGTATATAATAATATAGTACAATAATATGACCATTAATTCCTAGTTTTTTAAAATGAATAAAATTATTATTTACTATAAAAATGTTATACATATAATATCATTAAGTAATAAAGAAAATAATTATTTGTATTAAGTAAACTTTATTTTAACCATTATTAAATCGTAAATATTTACAGACCGTATAGCATAGTACCAAAGGTACTACTCACACTAATATCTAGTCTATAATTAATATATTTTTTTTAATCGATATAAAAATATATCAATTATGAAAACAAGAGTAAAAATGCACTTATAAAACACAGATAAAAACGCCACTCCTCGAGAGTTGGGCTATTGTAATTTGTAAACTCTTTCTGGTAAACTCAGCAGTAGTCAGTACCTACTATTATATCTATCGTATATATTAACTTTCCGGAGTCTGTAATAACTTTGTTTGTACATTATGACAGACGACAGTATTATTTATTTTAATAATATGAATTATGATCATACATATTTAAAAAAGGTGGGCAAGTGGTTGTCGCTCTTCTGTACAGTAGGTTAAAAGTGGGTCACTGTATAATGGATGGTATTAAATTTTAATTCAATGATATAATATCATTGTATAAGAAAAACGATTCTGAGCGGAGACGGTATGTCAGTCGAGGTATAAGATATAATATTATATAGTCTATGATATTAAAAAAAAATTGACCTATAATAGGTACCTATAATAAATTCCAAATTAATCATATCACAAGATCTATTAGGTACTTATAACGCGTTATACAATCAATACAAACCGTGATACTATCATAGATTTATAATAGTACACATTAGAAGTTTCAAGTATACCCAAGAATAATATTATACAATCATAACAAAACAACTAAAATAGTTATTCTAGGTTTTTAATATTTAATTTCGTCCAAATTTGAACTTAAAATTACTATAAAAATAAACTGTGTAAATGTATTTTTTAGTTTTTTGGTAACAGAATAAATTACTTATGTGGAATCTTGTTTTAAATTTTCAAATCTTAGTTACAAAATTTGAACATTTTGTACATTTTTAACTACAAAATAATTATTCAAATATAAATTTGATAAATTTTGTCAAAATTTGATCTTTAAATGCTTATAAAAAAAAATTGTGCCTATGTATTTTTAATATTTTTCAACTGATATTGTAACAATATATCAGGAGCTTTGTATTAAATTTATACACTTTTTGTCCCAACAGATAAAACTATATTGATATTTATAGAAAAAAAACTAAAACAAATGAAAACTAACAATGTCCGTAAACAGCTCAAAAAGAGTCACATTATTTTCAAAATTTTATCGTGTATAGAAAATGCTAATATGAACATTCAATACAATTTTCAAGTATCTAGTCATTCTTATTTTAATTACAACAAAATAAGAAAATTGTAACATGAGAAATCGAGTGAATATCAAATGTTGTAAAAATATAAATTTCAAAAATATATAAACAACGGACACTACAAATGTCCGTAAACAGCTCAAAATAAGTCAAAATATTTGGAAAATGTTATGCTGTATAGAAAATGCTAATATAAACACTCAGTCAAAATTTTATGTACCTACGGTAAAGTTTAGAGTTGAGCTAAAAACCAAAATCGATTTTCTCGAAAATAGATTTTGCGTAAAAATTCCCGTTTTTCCTTAATTTTTCTTTTGTTTTTCACGTTGCTTTTGAAAACTACTAGGAAATTTTTACTTTTGATACTCCTATCAGAAAAGATACTGTTGAAGAAAATCGAAGCACTTTTACTGTCCTAAAAGGTGATGACAGTCACAAAAAAAAAATAAATAAAAAAAAACACACATCATTGTAAAATCAATACATTCATCGTTTCACTCAGAATCTAAAAGCAGGTAAGTGGATGTCGCTCCGCTGTACAGTAGGTTACAAGTGGGTCATTATATAATGGGTTGTATTAGACTTCAATGATAAAATATCATTGTATAAGAAAAACGATTCTGAGCGGTTTGTCAGTCTGGATATTTTATATTGTTATTATTTAGTTTATCATGTAAGTTGAATTAATATTATAATATTATAATTTTTTATTCGTTTCTATGGTGATAAACAAAGCATTAGAAATTAAAATCCCATTTTTAGCGTTTTTTCGTAACTTTTCGGTGTTTTTTCCCGTGGCAAATAACTATTGAAAAAATCGAAAAATAACCTCTTTAAAGTACCATATAAATTCATGTCAATTTTCAGTGCATATATCAACTAAAAACTGTAATATGCGTTCTTAAGATACAAAAGATTTATTGTTGAGCTATTAGAATCAATATCATCATAATTTTAGATTCTGAGTGGAACGATGAATGTATTGATTTTACAATGATGTGTGTTTTTTTTTTTTATTTTTTTTTGTGTCTGTCATCACCTTTTAGGACAGTAAAAGTGCTTGGATTTTCTTCAACAGTACCTTTTCTGATAGGAAAGTGAATCTAGTTGGTATTTTGGGGGGGTAAAAAGTAAGTATTCCAGGATTTTAAAAAGCGCCGTAAAAAACAATAGAAAAATTAAGGAAAAACGGGAATTTTTACGCAAAATCTGTTTTCGACAAAATTGATTTTGGTTTTTGGTGTAACTTTAAAACGAATGACTGTAGATACATGAAATTTTCACTGGTTGTTTATATTTCCATTTTCTATATATGATAAAATTATTCAAAATATTTTGATTTGTTTTGAGCTGTTTACGGACAATCTTTA
>NC_042495.1:40132921-40134231 GCF_005508785.2 Acyrthosiphon pisum | reverse complement strand
CCCCCACTATTTTTTGGCTACTAGAGGAAAAAATCTGGGGGGGAGTAAACAAATAGTCAGTATATTATATTAGTTATATTTTCGAATGGTTATTATTTGCGTTTTTACATTTGCCCCATAATATAAGTTAAGATTGGGGCTTTCGTAAATAATAGAATATAGGTAGGTACCTATACAATTAAAAATTGATGGATAAATGAAAATGAAACAAAATAACAATTTATTAAGGCAAATAAATGTATTCTTAATTATTTTTCACATAAAACAGTTTATATAATTATTCCTATATCAATAAATAATATCATATTTAAAGTTTAAACTATATGTTCATCAGTTTTTTGTGTCCCATAGGTACTATAAATTACCTAAATTTTAATAAAATAAGTCTGTATATATAGACTATAGTTCCACGTTCCGTTACCGTTACCTACCTATAATAGGAAAATTGAAAACTAAAAAGGTGGGCAAGTGGGTGTCGCTTTGCCGTACAGTAGGTTACAAGTAGGTCACTGTAATGGATAATGTTAAATTTGAATTCAATGATATAATATCATTATATAAGAAAAATGATTCTGAGCGAACGGTCAGACAGCGTATGATATTACCAAGTAGGTATATTTGATGATATTATTGTGAAAAAGTAATTTATATATAGCCTTTTTACGTGGAACCTTGTTTTAAATTGTCGGTCCTTAGCTATAAAATAATATTATATGTGAATATTTTATAAATTTTTAACGACAAAATAATTATTACATTTTAAATTTGATAAATTTTGTTGAAATTCGAACTATAAATGCTTATTAATAAAAATTGTGCGAATGTATTTTTAATATTTTTCAACTGCTGTTATAACAATATATCAGGACTCTTGCATTAAATTGTCATGCTTTTTTAACGATCAAATAACATTTTACTGATATTTATAAAAAAAAATAATGGAAATATAAACAACCAGTGAAAATTTCATGTATTTACAGTCATTAGTTTTAAAGTTATACCAAAAACCAAAATCAATTTTCTCGAAAACAGATTTTGCGTAAAAATTCCCGTTTTTCCTTAATTTTTCTTTTGTTTTTCACGGCGCTTTTGAAAACTATTGGAAAAATTTTACTTTTGACCCCCAAAAGTACCAACTAGATTCACTTTCCTATCAGAAAAGGTACTGTTGAAGAAAATCCAAGCACTTTTACTGTTCTAAAAGGTGATGACACACACAAAAAAAAATAAAAAAAGGTGGGTAAGTGGATGTTGCTCTGCTATACGGTAGGTTACAAGTGGGTCACTGTATAATGGATAGTATTAAATTT
>NC_042495.1:40130078-40131185 GCF_005508785.2 Acyrthosiphon pisum | reverse complement strand
AGTTTCAAGTACCCACAAGTAATATTATACAATCACAACAAAATAACTAAAATAGTTATTCCAGGTTTTTTAATATGTAATTTCGTCAAAATTCGAACTTAAAATGACTATAAAAATAAACTGTGCTTATGTATTTCTTAGAATTTTTGGTAACAGAATTAAATATTTACGTGGAATCTTGTTTTAAATTTTCAATCCTTAGATATAAAAGTTGAACATTTTATAAATTTTTAACTACAAAATAATTATTCAATTTTAAATTTGATAAATTTTGTCAAGATTTCAACTTCAAATGCTTATAAAAATAATTGTGCCTATGTATTTTTAATATTTTTCAACTGCTATTGTAACAATGTATCAGGAGCCTTGTATTAATTTTTTACACTTTTTGGCCCAATAGATAAAACTATTGATATTTATAGAAAAAAAAAAAACTAAAAAAATTAAAAACTTACAATGTCCGTAAACAGCTCAAAAAGAGTCAAATTATTTTCAAAATTTTATCGTATATAGAAAATGCTAATATAAACATTCAGTGAAATTTTCAAGTTTCTACAGTCACTAGTTTTTTAATTACAACAAAATAAGAAAATCGTTACGTAAGAAATCGAGTGAATATCAAATGTTGTAAAAATATGAATTTCAAACGCTCATAAAAATTTAATTTGAGTTTCTTATAGACATTTTTTTTAGATAAAGGTAGACAATATTATGAGGAATCTTGTATTACATTTTCAAATCTTGGATTTAAAAAGAAAAATTTTTACGAATTCTTAACCCAAAATAAATTGCTAATTTTCGTGATTTTTACTTGTCAATTTTTGAACTTTAAATGCTAAAAAAAAAACTGTGACCAAGGATTTTTATTATTTTACAAATTTCATTGTAATAATATAGTGGGAGCCTTGTATTAAATTTTCAAGTATTTTTACTCAACAAATAAAGTTTTATTGACATTCATAGAAAAAAAAGCTAATTAAATTGGAAACTGAAATTGTCCGTAAACAGCTCAAAACAAACCAAAATATTTTGAAAATTTTATCATGTATAGAAAATGGAAATATAAACAACCAGTGAAAATTTCATGTATCTATAGTCATTCGTTTT
>NC_042495.1:40109948-40130028 GCF_005508785.2 Acyrthosiphon pisum | reverse complement strand
GTTACAATATCAGTTGAAAAATATTAAAAATACATAGGCACAATTTTTTTTTATAAGCATTTAAAGATCAAATTTTAATTTGAAAAATTATTTTGTAGTTAAAAATTTATAAAATGTTCAATTTTTGTATCTAAGAATTGAAAATTTAAAACAAGATTCTACGTAAATATTTAACTCAGTTACCAAAAAATCTAAAAAATACATAAGCACAGTTTATTTTTATAGTCATTTTAAGTTCAAATTTGGACGAAATTACATATTAAAAAACCTGGAATAACTATTTTAGTTATTTTGTTGTGATTGTATAATATTATTTGTGGGTACTTGAAACTTCTAAAGTATTTAAGTATACTATTATATATCTATGATAGTACCACGGTTTGTTGTTGATGTATAACGCGTTAACTAATGGATATTGTAATATGATTAATTTGGAATTTATTGTTGATACCTATTATAATTTATAGGGCAATTTTTTTTTATTACTATAGATAAGTATACCTATAATATGTATGTCTAATAACTAGACTGACAAACCGTCTCCGCTCAGAATCGTTTTTCTTATACAGTGATATTATATCATTGAATTCAAATTTAATACCATCCATTATACAGTGACCCACTTGTAACCTACTGTACAGCAGAGCGACATCCACTTACCCACCTTTTTAAATATATAAATGACAAATATAATAGGTTAACGGTAATATTTAAATATTTACTTACAACTATAAGTGTCTTTTTGGTACATAACAAAACTACAAGTGGGGCGTAGATAATTACTTACAATCACAAATATGAAATACCACTATAAAAAATTATATTTGTTTTTTCAAAAAAGTATTAGTGTTAGGTATATTATAATAATTATAGGTAGGTACTTGAGCATTCTTAACATTTTTTCGATACACACAAATTTACCGAGCCGACGCGTTAAAGATATAGCAGCGAAGACGACGGTGATGAAAAACGTCGATGCTGGTGCAAGTCGTATAAAATCGTGGCAAGTCACATAGTGTGAAATCAGTCACTATAATCAGACACCGTTTTCTCGGTGCCACTGCAGGCCCATAGATCTATTAATTAGTTAATAATATAGATATTAGGTATATTGTGCGCTGGCCATACTATATGTAATATCTGATAAGTATACTACCTAAGTATGTTCCTTCGAACGTTCGAGTGTCGTCTACTCGTCTCATACTCATATTATAATTATAATAATATGTGGCACTGAAGAAGTTATGTAAACCTGCCATCGCCGCAGCCGCCGCCCCAAAGAGTAAAATCAAAAGCTCCAGGCCATTGTACGTCGAGACGCGTACTATAAAAGCGCGAGCATGCGCACCGACTTTTTATGCGTATAAACTATACGCATTATTACCGTCATTGTATAACCGAGAGTTTCTAATTGATTTTGCTACCGGTGACGGGGATGGGATGGGATGGTATAATACGCCATATAAGCGGACTGGGCCCGACATAAATTAACGTCTATAATTATTATTGCACTCAACTTTTTTTTATTTACAATTATGCTTACTTCCATATTGTTTATTTATTTACAACTATGTATATGCAGATATAATATAATTAGTGATTATTTTATTAAAAAATAAAAATATATCAAGTTATTTCAAATTGACGATAGACACTGATTCACTGATAATTATTATGATCACAATTCGACATTATAGTTGAGTTCCTATCAAAAGAAAATATTTTAAACCATTTCGAATTTACATGCATATTTTTATAATATAATATTATATAATATATCCTAATGTTTACCTTATTAGGTATTAATACGACAATACCCTACGTATATGGTATATTATGGTATATATAATATACATATTATATTTAGGTAGTATTTAAACGCATACATTTTGGGGCGCTAAAATTATATAAAGTTTATGATACAAATTATATTATTTTCTTATTCAATATATTTTTAATAAAATAATAATAATAATCAATTATACTCAACAAAAAAAAAGATTAATCATAATCTTTTTTTTGAATTCAAACGATTCGCTGTAGTCTTCAGTTACAAATTTATCAATAATATCTTAAGTTTTTAATTGATTTATTAAATAGGTGTTGAGAAAGATTTAATAGTGATAAGTTTGAAAATCATACTTGCGTCATGCTAGTCAGCAGTTATTTTTTTATTTGTCATATTATAAAATTAATAGGTACACTATTATATTATTATAACTAGATATTCAAGTTATTTGTGTGATGTTCCAAACACCCCATAGCCACTACTTATCATTAATCGCTATACTTAAACGTGTAGGTAGGTATGTACCTATTTACTATATAGCACATTTCCACGTTGATATATTTTTTAAATTTCGCCTATACGGCTATACCTATATCTTTAGGACATTAAACACACACACACATATATATTAGGTACCCACAAATAATATAAAATTATTAGTATTTAAACTCTATATGGCTATATATAAACATTAAAAGATAATACTATAATATGTACCTATAATATTATTTTGTGTTATACACAGTGTTGCAACAGAAGATTTATCATGTTATATACTATATAGACATACTATAATGATATAGTGGTACCTATATAATGGTATACAATTATTATCTTCACGCACCATGTTGCGTCGTTGCTGGGCCATCCCTTAATTCTCGCTAGAGATTGATATGGGGATATATTATCTCCCAATTTGATTGACTTTTTTTTCATCACTTATTTGCATAAGTATACTGATGCCTGAGCTGTATGCGTGTAAAGGGTGAGTGTTTAAAATTCTCTAGAACCGCTACTCTGCAGCCGTCTTGGACAGGATTACACAGTTATTCCGCACGTCACAGAGAGTATACCTGTATACCTATTATGTTGTATTGTTTTATAATATTATCGCGTAATATAGTAGAAGATGGCTTCATTGAAAGATTCTCTCGATAAAATACATCGACGTTCCTAATAATGGAAATGTCGTACATACACCGAATTGGCAAATTCAGAACTCAAAACTTCCAGAACATCTATCAGAATTCAGAATCTCTTGGTCACAACATACCCTCCTCACTCGCAGCCATCACAAATCACTATCGATTTCATCAAAAAAAGAAAATTTATAAAACAAACAGTAAATTATAAAAATGTACACAAATTGTTGCATATATATGTATGTAGTATGTATCTATATCAGTATACTTATCGTTCCTAATAATAATTGTAAACAATATAAACTAGCTAATATTTATAAATGTATAATTATCAATCATTAGAATTGAGTCTGCTATGTAAGATAACTTGTTTCCCAGTGGCCTAAGTCACCACAGGTATTTTTATTAATAATAAAAATAAGTATACCTAATAAACTATGCATAATATATATAATATACTATTATAATATATTATTGTGTGTATTAGTGTGTGTGTATTTATACTATGTGTCTATATGTACTTATAATCAATGCTATAAGCATATAACCTATGTTCTCGCCTATGTCTATAGCTACCTATATTATAAGAACCTGCATGTACCTATTATTTTTGTTTTAAAGTGCCCTATGGAGCAGATAAGTAGCAACAACGTTATAAAACACGAAAAAATAAATATAAATGTAGGTACAATATACCATTTCTGTAGGTTAAAAAGTTTAAAATTAAATCACCCCGATCCGCGATGAAGCGACAGAGTTGACCTGCACTCGACCCTCGTCTATTCCCTGTTGGCCGCTGGGCCCGCCTCCACAATACCTATGCCTACGACGTAAATTACAAGTTTACCCGCTACCCCCATAGTAATATTATAGTAGACACTATAGACATAAAATATACTCATTTACAAATTATTATTATTATTATACTGGAGTATTGCGTAGGTACCTACCTATAACAATGACACCAAAATATTGACCGTTTTCTCGTTAAACGCACGGAATGTATAGTAATCGAATTTAAACATAGATCGCGTTCAGTATTTTATTCGTGCTTTATTACAAAGCGGACAGTAATGAATAAACATGTATACGCTATAACATTAAATACACTACAAGTCTACAAACGCATAATACAAAAATATCCTACACGGCTACATCTGATATAATCGAGGTATGTAGGCTCTGATTGGACTCGTGGTTACCAGGCACAGATCCAGAGCAAGGATCTAGCAAAATGTTTTTTACAACACAAATCCAATTATAATAAAATATTATACTTTATTCTTAATTTAAAAATGTTGTCATAATAGTAAGCATAGGTAATCCATGTGATGAATAAATTATTGATTATTTTTAATATATAAATTATAAAGCGACAATGTGAAAAGAAGTTTAGATTTTATTTATTTGTTATTTAATATATAATATTTAAATTTATAAAAAAATATGTCTGGGGAGGCTGGGCCCCTAGCCCCCCTGTATTCGTCCCTGGTGGTTAGTGGTTACATATAACAACATATTAAGTATAACAGTACCTATCGTTCCATCCCAATACCCAGGGCCCAGTGCAGTGGGGGCGGGTCCATTTTCCTCCAAAAACGAGATACCGTTTTCCTCCACTGTCCATTTTCTTCCACAAAAAAAAAAGTTGGTTTCCATTTTCCTCCAAATTAATTTAGACTGTAATTTTGTCTATTTTCCTCCAATATTTTAGCCAGTGTTGTACATTCCGTCTTATAAATATATAGAATAAAGCTAGGATCACATTTTGCGCTTATCGGTTGATGATTTCACTTTGGTATCGGCTATCTATATCAGCTATCGATTAAGCCTAATAAAGATACGCTCATATAACATTCGGGCATATACGTATATACTTATTTATGTTATATTGTGTATCAGTTGTCACTTATTATTATGATTACACACAAAACGTTAACTTTGTTAATTCGTGATGGTTACAAATATTTTTTACCATATGAGTTAAAATCTGGATTATCACGTTGGCGATGTTGTTTGACTATTTGTCAAGCAGTTCTATTATACACTACCTAATAAAACTGATGAAATAGTAGCCGATGAATTACACAAAAATGTACATCCAAATCATTTGCCATCACCAAAAAAAAATAAATCGATTTTTTTTGCCATGCATAAATTATTTGTATTAACTATTTCATTATTTTTTGGCGGAAAATGGACAGTGGAGGAAAATGCAAACTAGTAATTACTCTTGCAACCTTGTACCTACATAATATAACTATTTATTATTATTAGGGCTAGGAAAATAAAGCAGTAAAAACCTACAACAAAGGAATTAAAAAATTGCCAATAATGCCACAAAAAAAAGCATTTTAACCAAGAAAATGCAACTAAAAAAGACTTGAACATTTCTAAGTTTAGCTGAAAAATATTTTTTATATCAAATCATAATTAATTAAACACATTTTTATATGTTCGCACTAAGTAATTCTTAGAACAACTAAGCAAAATTTATAAATATTGAAAAAAATAAATTAAAAACTGTTTTATTAAATGTCGATAAATGTCAACGTATTACGTAACCACTACTCCCCACTCGATAATCACTTTGACAAAATCTAAGAATCTATTTTCAGAAATATTTTCCGATAATGCGATAATATTTCACTGCGAAATCATGAAATAAGTATATAATAATACAATTAAAATAAATAAATAAATAATAATTTAGATAAATAGGTATGTACGGAAATGTTCTAAAAATGTTAAATATGCATATAATTAACAAAAACTAATTAAAAAGCTAATAAATTGACAAAAAAGTACCAAAAAAGTATTTATTTACGAATATCATAAGAAAATGCAAAAAAAGCAAAATCAATATTGAATCGAATTTTGTTTTTGATTAGTTATGTCCTGTAGTACTATGAAAGAAAATGCAAATGCTACAAAATCCTAGCCCTAATTATTATCTTCAATACCATTGTTATTGTATAATGTACCTATTACTTTATGCTCTGTTAATACCATTTATGTATAGTTAAGTTATATTTTGTTTATAAGGTACATAGGTACTGTAAGAAATTGAGCCAACAGGCGTTTATAAATAAAAGTTATTATAATTTATTTATTGTATCATTTTTACAACATCTGAATAGGTATGCAACATTATTTTTTACTAAATCAGATTACCATGATCCGCGATATCCTCTTTAATTAAAAAAAAAGGTGAAGGAAATTGGTAAATGCGTTCTCAAGTAATTCCATGAAAAAGGATTAGGGTCCATTTTTGTAGGATTTTAAATATTATATAAATACATTTTTACACATTTTTTAAAAACAATATAAACAATTTCAAAAACTATATTTCATGTTATATTACGATGAATCGTCATAAAATCAAGATTTGACCAACTAATATTATGAACTTGTTAAATCTTTAAAACGGTTTTTAATTAAAACCTTTAAAGTGTTGAAAAACTCCTCAAAACAGTGTAAATACCTACAAGTGAATACAACATTTAATAGAAATCCATTTCTAAAAAATAGAACGCATCATCAACATAAATAAACCTTAGATCATTATAATATAAATTATGTAAGAAATAAAAATAACTCTTAAGCATTGATGGTAATCTGTTATCACTTACTTATCAAAAACAAGCAAAAAACAAAAAAACCTTAGGCTTTAGGCCATACGTAATGTAGTATATACACAGGCCTGGCTCAAGGGGTAGGTGATATAGACCCACGCCCTGGGGGCGGCATTTTCAAACACTGATAATACTATAATAAAGTATTGTAAGTATATTTAGTATTGTTTTAAGGTAATTGTAATTGTTTACAATTTGATTTTGCCTAGTACACTATTTACGCTTTAGTCGGCCCTGTATATACATAAAGCAATAATAGGCATTCAATGATTTAATTAAATAAACCTGCAATTTCACTTTAAACCTGTTCCAGGGGGCCTTCCCCCCCTATGTGGCTATATACATAACTGTGTCTAATATATTTACATTATATTATGATATATTAAGTTTTAATAATAAAATTGTCTGTTATTTTGTTAACTGTGATCACTGATCCGATAGTATTCATTAAAATAAACTTCTATAATTTTAATTTATTAATTATATTTTATCATCGATAATTAAGTACCTAAGAACCTTTGTCAATCATACATAATACTCTTGTTTTGGTTTTGGATTATATTTGTGAAATTCTTAGTTTGTAATTAAAAACATTTGTAGCCTGTAAGAAATCTCGTCTGATAGCTCATTAATTATTATATAATACATTGTTAATTTAAAAGTTGTAAAAGTTAAAACTAATAATTTATGATTGTATCAACCAATTTAAACATAGATACATTAATTATTCAATAACTATTTTATTTTAAAATCAAAAAACCTTATTATGCACAAGCATAAATATTACATAATATAATGTGTTATTGGATTTATTATTATTTTTTTTTTAATAATTAGTTTCATATTTACATAAACATTGAACATATAATAATAAGAGTTAAATCATACAGCCTATTAAATGATTAAAAAAGGATAACATTAAAATTAGAATGTTAAGAGGATAAATCTTTAGATGATGATCATTGATCACAAAATAAATAAATATGTTTTTTTGTGATATAATATGTGATCATACAGTTATTCTACTGCTTAAGTTATAATCCACCTAGGATACTAAGAAACTCAGAAGAAACTTATTATTTGTATAAAAATATAAAATTTATATTATCATTTTTACTACTTTTGTTTACTACATGTTAAACAATGTCTTATGTGACACACAAATTGACTATGCATACAAACACAAGGTTTTAAATAAAGTATTTATTTATTTTAAATTATTTCACTTCTGTTAAATTATAGTGATTCATTACAAAGAAATAGTAATTTGGGATAAAATGTTAAAAAATAGCACAATATTTGAAAATTAAATAATATAGATCTATAATTTTTGCATCAAAATTAGTATATATCTTGTTAAAGCACTATATTTAGTAATTGATTCATTGAAATTAATTTTGAAAAAAAAAAATGTATAAAATAAAATAATGAGAAGTTTACAAAACAATTTTATTAGCTAATGAACAAGACAATCCAGTGTTATCTGGCTCAACATTTAATTGTTCCACTTTACCATCTTTGATTAACATTGAGTATCTTTTGGAACGAGTACCGCCCAATGGTGGCAAGTTAATGGCCAAATCAAAAGCATTTGTGAGTTCTGCATTGGGATCAGCTAATAATCGAACCTAAAATAAATTAATACAAAGTCAGTAATTATATAAATATTTTTATACAACAATATGATACAAATGGGGTGTTCTTATCTGGTTATTTTTCAAGATGTATTTTCTATATTCAATTTATGTTAGGAATTGATATATTATGCAAATAAAGATAACATGTCACCATTTATTTCCTGTTGTTGTTTTTTTTTTAAGACCATGTGGGGCAATCTTAAATAAATTATATTTTTCAACTAAATAACTTTTGTTACCATCAATCTATTGATTATAATATAAATAAATAAGTAGAGGTGACTGGTGAATCAAATAATCAATATTTAACCAAACTCCACAATCTACATATTATATGCTACTAAATAATGAATAATCTGCAATCTAAATCAAGAAAAAATAATAATAGAACTTATAAGTTGTAATTTTAAGATTTATAAACATGTTTGTATGAATTATTTGCAAAATTTTAATGATATGTATTTTTTTTTTGATTATTATACTAATGTTTAAAGGTCAAACTTTAATCAGGATTGGTAATTAACACAGCCATACCTTAAAAACAATATATAAAATAGCAAAGTTTAAATTATTATGTGATATAGTAAATTTTAAATTAAATTGATTTGCTTTAAAACTAAAATAATAATATTACTATCTTAATTTACAAGTTATTTATTGTTTTGAACTCTACAACTGGGGAAATAATTATTATATTTAATCTGAAATCTAAATTAAGATTTGTTTTATTACTCGGTCATTTAATAATTTCTTAATAGATATAAATAAATGTACAAACTTAAAATATTTAAATGTAAAATAATGATAAAAATAGTGTTTTGAAACAATTTTTTATTGAAATTGTCAATACTATCTAAATTACACAAAATATATCATAAAATAGTTACTAAAGATCAGCATTGGCTGTTTTTTTTTTGTCCCAAAATTTAAATTAAAAATTTGTACTCGCCCAGGCCTGATCAGAATTTTTTTATCTCAAGTTCAACCCAACCAGATAATAAACTGACGATGAACCATTTACCAAGTAAACAAAAACTAATTTTTCTTTTAATAAAATTATGAAAATAAAATACATTTGACAAGTTAATATTTGTGTCTATAATATTAGCACAGATTGACATGTATAATAACTGTTTCTTGAGAAAAAAAAAATATTTTCACAAAAAATAAATGAAAACCCAAACCAAAAACAGTTTAAAAGTAGACATTTAATTTAACTATTGCACTTGTAATATTGGACAATTTACAATTTACGCTTTATTTTAGATCGACCCAGTACATAGCCAAGTACGACAATTCAACCATAACCAACCCGAAATATTTTTTTTATGGACTGGCCCAATCCGAACCAGGAATGGGCCTAGGGAGCTGAATTGGCCCATGATGATCTCTAATAATCACCTATATAAGGTATATTGAATAATATTAAAGATAAAAGTTTATAAAAGTTACTTTTCCCTCAGCTTTTTGATCTTGAGCCCAAGCTGCCATGACAAACGCATCATTCACAGAAACACAGACAATCTCATCGACACCTTTACTTTTCAAGTCATCAGCAGTGTTTACATAGCCAGGCAAATGTGTCTAAATGCATTCAATCGTATAATGATTAAATAATAACCTTAAATTATATGAATATATGGTAATAAAAAAAAATTAAGAATTTACCTTTGAGCAGCCTGGAGTGAATGCTCCAGGAACGGCGAAAAGTATAACAGTTTTTCCACTGCACAGTTCCGAGATGTTAACTTTTGTGTTAGGTGTGTTTTCAAACAAATCTATGCTGGGTATGGTATCTCCAACCTGTCAAAATAGAATAATATGACGTTAAAAAATAAACACTTAAATTATTTAAATAGGTCTCACTTTGACGGGCATTTTGGAATTTAGGCTGATACTTAATAGACGTTTGGTGATTGTGCTGAGTACAGTGGACGGGACTGCACACACTGTCTTCTGTAACGCCCCAATAGAACAAAACATGGTTGAAAAAATATCGGTATAATTATTAATTATATAATAGGTATGAGATATTATGTGATAAGTAGGTAAATACTAAATAGGTTTCACGCAGTTATTTACGATTACGTAAATATAATGTAAAATGTAAATGGTTAATTATTATGTGTGCCTGTGTACTTTACCGTTCAACGAAAATACTTTATGTTATAAGTGACTGATTCGTGACCGGTAGGGTTGATGTGAGGTGCGCGTCTTTGGCAGTAATAGTTGCCAACTTGGAATGACAGATGACTAGATGAGCGACGGATGCGAAGACAAAAGTACGAAGTGCACTTATATAATAGGTATATATACTTATCTATGCGCAAGTCTTGCGACCTAGAGGACCAACTGGTGAGTAATTCATGAGTTGTTTGTTTTGAAGAGTTGAATCAGTGTGAATCGAATCAGCAACTCACAATTCACATGACTCGGTAACCAGTGCTACCACAACGTTTAACAAATATGAATTGATGCAATTTTATAAATTCATCAACTTGTAGTTGTCTCATAAATCCATAGACCTTATACCTATGAGTATAAGGTCTATCGGTCTATGCATAAATCATAATTTATTGACTTGACCGTTGTACGAAAAATGATAATGGCGGACGATTGTTATTTGCACGGTTTAAGATATTTATAGGCGTTTATTATGAATTATCAATTAGATATTCAAAACTTTGAGATTTATTCAAACACACTTGAGAGTTGTGCCTGTGAATCAATTATCGATATGATTTAGAGCCTCGGGACAATTGGGTAACCGTATATGAATTGAGAATTGTTAAAAGAGTTGAGACTTGAGAGTTGATTTGATGATTCAACTCATTTAAGTGAGTTGAATCATCTAAGTGACTTGAAATTTCATCACTATTGTGAGCTATGATTTTCGATTACGAATGACAAATGCCAATTGCCAAGGCCAAAACGAACGCAAACTGCAAAGTAATAATCCGGTGCGATAATGTCTTCTGTGGCACCCCCTGGTGGACACTGTCCACTGTCCACTGTCCACACCGAGGTCCACAACGTAGATTAAAAAAAATTAATATAAATGATTTCTATGGTGAAATCATGACAATTTTGGATCGTTCCGATTCCAAAAATTGAAATAAAGCCATAGTCATAATGTCCTAAAATTAGCATGGAAAATAGACAATGAACTACCTACCTACTGTCAAATCACGATGTATATCGGTTTTACTTACATCGTGTGTCAAATATAAAAAATATTCTATATAATATATTAGCCATTAGGCATCTACTTAATCAATATATAGGTGTTCAAATCCTGTTATTACTCATTAGGCCACAGATATATTCGTTACTGTGTTTGCACTTTGAAATATGAACTAAGATATTATATGATACCTATTATGTGATATTTTATAGTTTGCTTTGCACTGTACGAGGAATAATGAGGATTATTCATAGAACTATATTTAATATTTTACCCATGATAAATTATGTCATAATTCATGAGTAATAACAAGATTTGAACACCTATTACATAAGTAGATGCCTAATATATATAGATTATTTATTTGACAATAGGTAGTTCATTGTCTATTGTCCATGCTAATTGCCAGACATTTTGAGTCATAATGTCTGGCAATTATTGAAATAGAGGCATAGTCATAAATTATATCTATTTCAGTATTTTTGAATCGGAACGTTCCAAATTTCCATTATATTATAATATTATGATTTTTGTTTATTAATTAGGTATGAGTTTTTATGACGTGTCTCGATTTTTTTATTATCTTCAAAGACCGTGGTCCAATTAATCATGGCGGTGCGGCTGCTGGAATCAATGAAAATATTTCGCAATCTTTACCACGGGAACGCGGTAGTTACCCACGGATAATAATTTATATTAACCGTGGTAGTTACGGGTAGTTACCGGCATTCATGTTCGTCGGTTGTCCGGTTATCAAATTTGTAATGCCGCTTTATCTGTTATCATTACATGGGCCCATCGCACATGGCAGTCCGTCTAGTTTAGTCTATACCATGATATAACAATACCTTCTAGTTTAGCCAGTTTAGACTTAAGGTTTATAAAAGGACTCTCGAGCATATACCTAATATTGTCATCGATTATAAACAGTACAATAAAATTCAATAAATATATTATGAAATATGAATTCAGAATATTTCTCGTATAGTTTAGAGGTTTTGTTTTGTTTTTAATTTCTGTTTCATTGTGGAGGATTATAATAATAAAACCAATCCATCATAGTTTTAATTAAATAATTGAAATTTATGTAATCCTTTGTGTTGAAATAATTTCTAACATCAGTAAGTCATTTATGAAATTGGACTGTGCTAACAATCATACGTTTTGTTATATAATTTCATATTTTCTCAACAATAGGTACAATTAATAGTCTGATTTCTGTGGAAAAATAAAAATTTAATGGCGGTATGTATTACAATTTACAAATACCTAATTATTATTATTCATTATGTAGTCACATAGGTATTGTTCAATGTTTTTTTTTGTTCATAGTGCATGCATAATATAATACCGTGTTAAATTATATTTTATTAGGTATAGATTAGTCTTCTTGACACCTAATACCTAAAAATTAAGATTTACTATTATTTTTGGGAAATTGGGCAAGAAATTTTGAATTTTAGTGTATATTGTTTCTTCATACTATGTTAAAACAACAAAAATAATATATTTTACATGCCAATTTACAGAAAAATAAGTCTAAAAAAAATGTCAACCAAACAGATACAGATGCTATAAAGAAAAAAAAACTGACAAGTAGAAAAAGAAAAGCACTTCTAAAAATTATAGAAAAAAAACAAAAGAGCCAAAAGGTAATATTTTTTTATTTTTATTATTATTAACCATACTCTATTCCAAATAGGTATAGAAAAAAATTATAATGAAAATGCGCCGCATTTGCTCATGTGCAGTCTTGTTAGCTACTGTCAATGCACCGCAGACTACTTGCGAATCACAACAATCTCTACCGTTCTGAGGCTGTGCAGTTTTTACAATAAAATTAGGAATAGAATATACTAGAATATGTATTTTGTTGTTTCATAAAAAGTTTTATTGTTATTTTTATTAATTTTTCAGAGATCTGAAATGTTAAATGAATTGAAGAGTCTTGAACTTTCAGCACCTTCATTGTCTTTGATGACATCTATAAGTCAAACACAAACGAGTGGATTGAGAAATGCATTAAAAGAAAAAGTAACAATTTATTATTTTAGGTTTTTATTATATAATAATCATTTTAAAACAAACAGTAATAAAAAAATTAAAATTCTAGAAAAAATGTCAAACACCTAAGAAGTCCATTGAAGAAAATGGGAGTTCAGATGAAATGACTGTTGATGAAGATGTTGGTTCAGAACTTGACGAAGATGAAATTGTATAACAATGCTTAAATAATTCTGCAGAAAATCAGTAATTATTTCACGATGGTGGCCATATTAATTTTACTTCTTTATGAGCTGCTTGTGGTAACCATATTAAATATTCTTCCAATAAATCTATGAAAACAAAAAAAAAAATTGTTGTAAGCACCTAAAATAATAAAATTATTATTTAATAAATAAAAATGTACATGTTGGCTTTTTTAACCAATGTTCTTTAATTTTTGTTGCCGAATCATCATGGTTTTTGTTCAATGTTTGTGTAAGTAAATAAAATGATTCTTTTAAGCTAAAAAATATAAAAAATATAAAAAATATAAAATAATACAACTGTTTATATAACATGGAATAATATGTAATTACAATTTTAGCCAAGGTTTTACGATGAGATCAGGCTTAGATAACAAATGTTGTCTAAAATCTTCCAACCGTGGAAATACTTTTCCACTCAGTATGAAAAATGCTAACCAACAATATTTTTGTTCAATGTCAGGAAATTCAATTTCAGCTTGTGGTAATAGCCATCCAGCTTGACCTGGATAAAGTTGAATTTTAATTTTAATATTAGATTGCAGTGTTTAGATAAAAACTCGTAAATTAAATTACCATAAGTTGCATTAACTGTACAGAACATTTTCCCAGTTTCTTCATTATAACTAGGCATAGGATCATCCAATACTTTTAATGTTTTACATAATCTATTAGCATACACAGGTAACCATTCTGGTTCAATTGCAGTGAGACCTTAATAAATGAATTGTTGTAAATTAATAAATGCTAAATCTAATTTTGTAAAAGCATTTAAGTTAAAATAAATCCTGGTTAAATTAAAATTGTATTATTACTATTTGTATACCTTTAATATACATTTTGTCTTGTACTTCAAATATCTCTTGATAAACTAACCATTCTGGTTTACTTCTTTTTAATACACTACTGTTGTGTATGAACACTATTGCTGTCAAATTTGATGCATAATAAGCAGCCTTATTTGGCCTTATGCCATTTCTATTTAATTCGTTTGTAGTTAATCGCCTTGCAACTTTATCCAACATTCCAGCTAATACAATTTGTCGTATTTGTTTCACCTACAGACAGTTAATGTTGTACTATTGTAAATCTAGAGAAAATTCATAACTTGTCATACTTGTATTGGTGTGGGCGGTGTCATGTCTAAATCAGTATTTAATTTTAATGATGGTACATGTATGTTGAGTTGATTAATTAATTGATTGTTTAATTTCCAGGCTTCCAAAATAGATTTTTGATGTAACCCTGTTTTGGTGCAATATTCTTGCAGACCTCTTAAACCTGATTTTTTCATTGCATGGCTTGCACCACCCATAGATCGTAGTATTACCATTAGATCACCTAGATATTGTAAAAAAAAATAATTAGAAAGTATACAATGTTGATATTTTATGTTTATATAATTAATGCATACATAAATATAGCAAAATAATATTAAGTTAAGATTTTAAATTTAACTGTTAAACTCTATGCCCAGGTGCACACCAACCCAGTGCGTCGTAACAGTTTATTTTCACTGTATTGGTATGCGCCTGGCCTATTACTCATAATAATAAGTGGCAATATTATATAATAATAATAATATTGATTTTTAATTTGAAAATAATTTAAATGAGCATAACTACCATATACGTTTTACTAAAACAAGTTTTTACTAGATAAATATTTTTTGTTATTAGTTTTTACCTAAGAGTAAAAATTCGCCCTTGTTTGCCCATGAAAGTTTGGTTTTTTTCCAAGCATCAACATTGTCACCAGGTAAATATTCTTGAACAGACATCGCAGAAATTATGAACAACATATACTGTAATAAACTGCGGTCCTTACTCAAACACAGCATCTTTGCATAGTGAGGGGATAATGGAAAAGCTGCCATACTCTTTCCCAGAGGTGTAATATTGTTGATTTCTAAAATATTTTTAAACAATTACTTATTGAATGGTTAAACGAATATTAAATGTAATATGTTTACCAGCAACGTTTCTATCTACTTCTAAAGCACCAAGTGTAACTAATCTTTTTTCTGCTTCTAAAATGGTCTGTTTATCTGGTGGTGTAGGAAATGGAAAACTAGTAATTTTATCAATTTTCATTGATTTCATTTGTAAAATAACATTATCAATAGGAGTGGTTTGAATTTCTGGTAAATTCCATTCTGGAAACTCGTTATTGAATAGAGCAGATGAAAATAAACTATCAGATAAAAACAAACAATATACTTTACAAAATTTGTAGTATTACAAAATAATTTTGTCATGTGGTGATGTTCTTGTAAGAGGAATACAAATAAATATATAATAACATAATATCTATTTAAAAACTATATACATACCGATAACAGTGTCCAGGAGACGTTCTTCCAGCTCTTCCAGCTCTTTGATTTGCTGAAGCCTTACTTTCCCAAACAACTGAAAATCTTGAAACACTTGTTAATGGATCATATTCTCGAACTTTAGTTTTTCCACAATCAACAACATATTTAACATTGGGTATAGTTAAAGAGAGTTCTGCTACGTTTGTACTTATAACACACATACGACAACCTGAAGGTGGAGGTTCAAATATCTAAAAAAAAATATAAAATATATAATCTTAAAATAATTTTTTTTTTTTATGTAATAGTAAATAAGTAAATTAACCTTTGATTGTTTATGGGCAGGTAACATTGAATAGAGAGGAAGCACCCAAAGTGGTGTAGAACTAAATTTCATAATTTTATTTGGAACTTCATCTTCATCGTCATCATCGTTACTTGAGTTATCAGAAAGAATTAACTCATCTTCTGAATGCATTTCAATATCATAATCATCTAAATTAATATCAGGCAAAGGTTTTCCAATTTCTTTTTTTATACTTTGTTTACATTTGGTATTTGAACTTATTTTAGAATCTGTTTCTCGATATGGAAATGCTTTACGAAGCTTTGATACCAATTGTTTTACTTCTAATTTACCTAGAAATAAAATATGGATTGTATATTTTTTTAAACTCAATTATTTATAAAAAAAAAATGATAGCAAATAAAGAAACAAATGCAGTTTAGCTCCCCGACTTTTATTTTCAAAAGGGGATTTTTAAAACTGAATGTTTTGGTGTTGATGACGAGTCAAACTTTTTAACTTTTTGAATTTTATTTAAGATGACAAAACACAAATATTGAACCAGCTCCTATTTTTATGATATTAGAGCTCAATCAAAAATTTAAAATATTCTTCAATTAGCAATAAAACAAATTATGGAGATATTATATGGCCAATTGCTTTTAAGAGATCAAAAGAATCTACCAGAAAAAAAACTAATAAAAATGTTGTAGAATTCAACTGCAATTTAACCAAATAACATAATATTATATTAAGATATACCAGTTAAGAACACTAAAATAGCACCAGCTGGTAAATTGGAATGGATTTTATAAATTTTGTTATAAGCTTCAGCTAAATAGTCATGTGGGGTTCTCTTGTTGAAATGAATTGTCACTGGAAACTGTCTTGAACTCAGCTATATTAACATTTCAAAATAGTTGAATTTAAAATGTATATTAAACAACCTATTCATTTTTTGAATATTTACTTCAATAATAGGAGGTGGTTGAAGAAAAAGTTTTTGGTTTTTTGAAAAATCATCAACTTTAAGTGTAGCAGACATAATGATTAACTTCAATGGACTAGACCTTTTTTGACGCAGGCGAACAATACGAGATAAGATACCAATCAATATATCAGAAAACACTCGTCTCTCGTGAGCCTCATCTAATATAATTGCTGAATATTTGTTAAGCAAAAAATCCTGAAATAAACATATATCTTATTATTTTTGTTACTAGTTTATAATTACTTTAAAATAATAAATATTCAAGTTTACATTTTGGATCTCTTTTAACAGTACACCATCAGTCATAAACTTTATTTTTGTATTACTTCCTGCATTTCCTTCAAAACGTATTAAATATGATACAATATCAGTTGTTTCATTTAACTCTTCAGCTACTCGTTGAGATACAGATATTGCAGCAATACGTCTAGGTTCTGTGACACCAATCATTTTATTCCCACTAAAAATAAACAAATAATACATAATTTCTGTTAATTATTCAATTAAATAGTGATTGATGATATATATTAAGATAAGCCTAATGTTATTTATTTAAAAAATTTAGTTATTAAATTTATATTTGACATAAAAGTGAATTTACTTTGAATAGCCAGCTTCGTATAAAAATTGAGGAACTTGGGTAGTTTTTCCACTTCCTGTTTCACCAACAACAATAATGACATCATTTTCACTGATTGCTTCCATAATAACTTGTTCTTCACCAATAATCGGTAACTTTGAACGAGACTCTATAATTTCTGGTGTCCGATTGATTGGTACTGGCTGCTTTTTAGCAGCAGAATCTGTTTTGCCACTCATTATGACTGATTATGGATAAATTACAATCGATTTTTTAATTCAATATAGTATAATAAATATTAAATCAAAATGTAAACAAAATAAATGTTGACATGTTGAAAAATTTAAATTATTTGAATTTCTCACGTGGTGGTGATGTTTACTTTTGAGTTTTGGTTGTTCGGCAGTATGTGATAAGACAATTTGATAAGCGACAATGATAAAAAATGAATTTATTTGATACCACGAACTAAGATATACAGGACTGGAAACGAATGTTGATACGAGTACACCTTAATATTATGAATCTGCGGGGGACGGAGGGAATTTCAGTTCTAATCAACACTAGCGCTCAACTCTTGGCCGGCGGCCGCTATCCGTATTAATCCGTATTCAGTATTAATATTTATTATTTATTTTGATATTTCTCACTTTCTCAGTCATGCATTTAAACCAAAAAGTTTGAAAGATAGATTCATTAAGGTCAAAAAAATATCATGGCAACTGGCAAGTAGCAACCCAAACATAATATATAAAAAAAATACATAATTATATTAGGTGTAGTGTAAAAAAATAATTAAATATTTGAGCGGTTCTTTTTTATATTTTTGAATTTAGGATGTAGGTGTCATGATTTCAAAATATTATTATAGAATATAGATACTTACTATAATTTGTAATAATCTATTGTATAATTGTATTTAGTTGATAACATAATATCATGGAAATAAGACATAGGTATCTATTATATAGGTAACATTTATGAAATAAAAAATAGGTAGAACCTATTACCATTAATTTAAATGATGCCAAACATTGTTCATTTCTAATTTAGAATTTCTATCGGTGATACCTTTCAATAAAATGATTTATATTATATTTAATTGTATACATAATATATATTTAGTTTTTGTGAAATAAATGTTAAAAATTATATATTAGATTAACCTGGGTAATTTAGTGCATTTGGTCCACCCACACAGAGTTGTTTTTGGGAAAACATTATGATAACTCTTTCTAAGTCTATTAAATTAAATGGATATTGTAAATTAATCAAAAGTTGTTCTTTATCAACTAATTTATCATAAGCATAAAAATGTATAATAGATTCTGATGTTAAAACAATTTGTCTTTCAATTACAGCTTTCACTTCTTGAATACATTCATGTTTTATGAAATAATAAGTGACTGCTGTTTGGTCATAAAAATAATTCCAACCAACAGGCAAATTTATGTTGGTTACATTTTCCAACAACCTTTTAAACGAGTCAATTAAAACCATCTAATCAAATAAATAAAGGTAAATTCAATATTTAAAAAAAAAATAATGACTCGTGTGATAAAATATACTTACCTGCAAACTAGTCTCTTGAGATTTATAGTGACTACTTGATTTATTTAAAGACAATGGTAGAGGTTTAATTGTAAATGGCTCATCAGACCAATCAAGTTTTTTACAGCAAGCTGCTGGAGATTGTGGCACTTTCTGTGAATGTTTTACTTCAAATATTGTTGGTATTGCATTAGTGTTTAGTTTTGGTTTTATAGTTCTTTGTAAAAAATCCTGAAAATTATAAATATTTTTAAGTAGGTACACAACTAATAACTATATAAGTATTTAATTTATACTTCCTTGGTTTCTGCTGTTTCAGTTGACTCTAGAGTGGTTTTAGAACTGGTATTGCTCCAACACGAATATGTCCGAGATATATCACATGGATTGAAATGTAACTCGCACACTCGTGATGTTTTTTTTTTTTTTTTCTATATTTGTTCATTGTAACGACCTCAAGGTCTTTGACAATGCTTATCACAAGTGGGTAGTAGGGAGATCATGTGATCTATTTATCTATGTATATATCACTATATGCATGATACTACCCCCCTTCTCCAAGAGGAGACATGTGCGGTCTTCACTCCCAGTGGAGTGGGACCTAGTTGGAAACCGGATGACGCAATCGGACGACAGCACGGGAAAATGGTGACTGCGTAGAATCACACACATTTTTTGCACTTTGCTATGAATCGAACCGATGACTGTGTGAGTCGTAAGTC
>NC_042495.1:40088919-40109898 GCF_005508785.2 Acyrthosiphon pisum | reverse complement strand
GACATCTACCTATCACAAGCAGCGTAGTTTTGCGCTGAATTAAAAAATGACAATTTATAGTTTCTGACGAAGCGTTACAGCAGCGCTGAATTATCGAAGGCACGGATAGTTTGTTATAGACACAGATATATAAAACTTTATATATAAATAATATAAAATTACGAATCGCTACCAATTCTCCCAATTTTTTGTCTCCCCAATAATTAATTCTCCAAATAATTGGCCCAGGGGCCAAAGTTTTAAATGAGGCCCCTGTACGAAAAAAAAATTAATGTATATAATGTGTTCTGGGGTGAAGTGACCAGCCGACGTCATATGAAAGTATACCAAAAATGATGAAGAAATACCCTTTCAAGATTGGGTCTAACTTTTTTATTTTTTAAGTTATTCACAGTTAACTTTTTTTTATCAAAACCATACATATCAAGCATTTGTTTATGTAGGTATCTTCAAAAGTTTTCAACATTTTGATGTTATTTTTTTTTATTTTAAAGCTATTTAATTGTCCTATCAACATGCGTACATCGCACTCCGATGTACGCAATTGAACTAGAAATGTGCTAATTATTTTTATTAAATTAAAAAAGTAGAAAAAAGTTGACAAAAATTAGCATTTTTTAAAGAAAATCGTGTATTATTCCAAATAATTTATTACTTAGTTTGGGTTTTTTGTTTTTTATATTATTCTACTGAATAATCAATAATACCTAGAATACCTACCTTGAGAGTTTAGTTTTCATAATATATTCCTCTTAATCGTCACAACTTGGTTTTCCTAGGATTGAGTTGGTTAATTGGTCGTCAATCGTTTAATTTTATAGGTATTACTCGGTAAATTTTAGTTGTCATAATACAAAAAACAAAAACTCATAGTTCATAATAAATTATTTGGAATAATGCACAATTTCCTTTTAAAAATACTAATTTTTGCCAACTTTTTTCTCTGTTTAAATTTAATAAAAATAATTAGCACATTTCGGATTTAATTGCTTATGTCAGTTGATAGGACAAATAAAAAGCTTAAGCTTTAAATTTAAAATAAAAATAAAATTTCGTCAAAATGTCAAAAAGTTTTGAAGATACATAAACAAATGCGTGATACGCATGGTTTTGATAAAAAAAAATTAATTGCCCATAGCTAAAAAAATAAAAAGTTATATTCAATCTTTAAAGGGTATGTCTTCATCATTTTTGGTATATACTTTCATAAGACGTTGGCCGGTCACTTCACGATAGATAGATATTAGGTATATAGCAATAAATAATGAATAATGTATCACTTTATTTATAAATTATAATTTACAAGCTTTTTTCCTGGCTAAATAATCATCTATTTTTAGATTCTGAGTGGAACGATGAATGTATTGAATATTGATTTTACAATGTGTGTGTTTTTTTTTATTTTTTTTTGTGTCTGTGTACTCGAATACACGATAAGTAAGAAGTCGAAATAATGTTTCGGTTTTCAACTTAAATATCTTATTCAATGGGAAAGTGAATATTGTTGGTGCATTGGGGAGGTCAAAATTTAAATTCTCAGTAATTTTAAAAAGTGCCGTAAAAAACGAAAAAAAATTTAGGTAAAACGGGAATTTTTGCGCAAAATTGATTTTTCACAAAATTGACTTTAGTTTTTGGTGTAACTTTAAAACAAATGATCGTAGATACATGCAATTTTCACTGGTTGTTTATATTTCCATTTTCAATACATGATACAATTTTCAAAATATTTTGATTTGTTTTGAACTGTTTATGGACATTTTAAGTTTCCAATTTTATTAGTTTTTTTTCTATGAATGTCGATAAAACTTTATTTGTTGAGTAAAAGTACTTGAAAATTTAATACAAGGCTCCTATTATATTGTTACAATGACATTTAAAAAATATTAAAAATCCTTAGTCATAATTTTTTTTATAAGGATTTTAAGATCGAATTTTGACAAAATTAATCAAATTTAAAATTGAATAATTATTTTGTACCTAGTTAAAAATTTATAAAATGTTCAACTTTTATATCTAAAGATTGAAAATGTAAAACAAGATTCCATGTAAGTAGTTAATTCTGTTACCAAAAAATCTAAAAACTACATAAGCACAGTTTATTTTTATAATCATTTTAAGTTCAAATTCGGACGAAATTACATACTAAAAAGCCTAGAGTAACTATTTTATTGTGATTGTATAATATCATCCATGGGTACTCGAAACTTCTATAGTATACTATTATATATCTATGATAGTATCAAGGTTTGTTGTTGATGTATAACGCGTTATAAGTGATTAATTTAGAATTTATTATAGGTACCTATAGGTCAATTTTTTTTTTATGCCATAGATACATAAGTATATAATATGTCTATTATACCTAGACTGACATACCGTATCCGCTCAGAATCGTTTTTCTTATACAGTGATATTAAATCATTGAATTCAAATTTAATACCATCCATTATACAGTGATCCATTTGTAACCTGTTGTACAGCAGAGTGACATCCACTTGCCCACCTTTTTTTAGATGATTTATGCAGTGTTATATAGCCTATAACGAAAAAAGTAATGGTCAAATCAGAAGCCCCTAAATAAATTCTAATTATCGAGGCCCACCATGGCCCCCCCTGCCCCCCTTAATCCGGACTTGAGGGTAACCAGTAATTTTCTGAAGGGAGAAATCTACATATACGTACCGGCCTATATAATGTTGTTGTTAAATACAATTGTACACATGATATGATTAATACTCAAATACGTATAGTATATCTATATAAGACCTATATACTCAGACCCGGCTCTGCAATCTACATATACACGATCTGCCCCTCCTTGTTTGCGCCAACTGTCAATGGTAATTGTATAACGTTTACAAGCTTAAAAAACGACTAGGTACCATCGTGGCACCGTAAACAGTTCTTCGCAGTAATATAGCCATATATATATATAGGTATTAGGTATAGGTATATTGTATAATATGTGTAATAGCTCAATTAAAATGGATTTAGGTACACGTATGTCAATTTTGTATTTTAATAGACTACATCCTGTTTACGTATAAATTAATGTATATTAATATTATATGTATAATTTATAAAACTGTGTATTATTCAATTTATGTTTATGGGGAACAAGTATTATACGTTTTATTTATACGTATAGGTAAATTAATTACTTTATGTTAACAAACAACATTACAAGGAATCTATAGAATGTTATGCGCGCAGTGCTGCAGTAGTTGTTTGGTCAGTGAATAGAGTAGACGGCACTTACTCTATCTAAACAGTATAGTTACGTGTACATACTATATTATACATAGTTTTATGTAGAAGATAACAATTATTTAAATTTGTTGTGCCGTGTAATAGTGAGAAGAGCGTATCGCGTATGAAACATCTATATTCTATGTATTAGCACCGGGTTCACAATTTTTGTTTTTTTTTATATAAACACAATGGTGAACATTCGATGATCACGACAATCTCTGGAATTTCTTGCGATCGTGTTTATCTTATCCAACCGAATGCCTCAATATAATTTATAAGTGCATTGATAGTACCTATATAACTATATATAGTAGGTATATATACCTATATGGTCAGTGAGCTGCACTGCCACAGTATATAATGGATGATCTAGACCAATACATTGACAGTTACTCCAAACAACGATGGAAAGTTTTCGTCTTGTTGTTGATGGCCGGCACACCGGGTAGGTATATTCAATGCTATCCAGATATCGTCATATGTGTTTCTGGTCGACAAACCTTCATACTGGTGTGATATACCAGATCTGAAATCAGCAGGATGGAGCGACCAGATGATCATTAATGTTTCTATGCCGTAAGACTAAAATACTTTTTATAAGTTATAGTTAACCAATGATTAGTGAAATAAGTACCTATGCTAGGCTATACTTAGCTGCTATAGGTTCAGGCAGTAAATATATACTATATAGGCATATAGCATAGACATATAAATATGAAAATCATTATATGTCTATTGTCTATAGTATATTATATACACCTCCATTCATAAGTCTATTATTTTAAAAATTGTTGCGATATTATAAAACTAAATGCAAAGTGAGTACAAACTGTCCAGAATTTGACTGGTTTGAGACGAAAAATACCTTGATAAACTATATGACTACAGTTACGAAAGGCCTGCCAAAATAATCCAATAGTTGTATGCAATTGTATATAATCAATATTTGTTTTAAAAAAACCTCTGCAACTATATACATACATATAGCTTAAATCTCAACACGTGGTAGCCAATGGCAATTGGGAAGTGGCCGAAGTGAAGAGTATGCGTACCTAATACCTATATGCGTATTACAAGTATTGTAATCCCAATATGCCCATTACATTTTAATAATATACATGATAAGTACATCATCCTTCAATTGTACTTACATTAATAATTATAAAAAATCTAACTATTTAAAAAGGTCAGTAAAAAAAAAAAAAAAAATGCCTATATCAACTGTATCATAATTAAACCAACACCTCACTTCACTATTATATTTGAATTAGCAACAATGCTCTTTTATTTCTATTGCTAAACTCTTAGTCAGTTTCTAAATTGGCTTATTGTGCGTTGTCAACACCTGGCATAGATACTAAAAACCTTTAATTTTCCGGCATCGAAATTTATTTATACTGAAATGTTTATATGTATTATGTATATTTCGTCTAATCGTGTTTAAATTTATGATTCAAGTATAAAAAATATAGGTAGGTAGGTATTTCTTTTTCTTTTTGTTAAAGATATTATTTTTGTATTATGCTATTAATGCTAAATAACTAAAGTCTACAAAAGCAAATAATTGAAATAAACTCCTTCTAGACATTTTAAACCACTTAGATAACTGTTATAATAGTTAATACAGTATACTACGTAATTTCAATAAATTTAAAATATGAAATAACACTGCCACTACAAGTATACCGGAGTACCTATAAATAAACAATATGCATGCATTTTTAAAGACGCACAAATGATTTATTGATATTATTTTTTAGACATCAAAAATATTCATCAAAAAAACTTGAAGAATGTTCTTATTACAATCAAAATTATTCAATATTTGCCAAAAATGGTTACAATTGGTCAATGAATAATTTAGATACTGCTGATTCTAAACCTTGTCAGTATTATAGTTACAGTACCAGAGAATCTGTTGTAACTGAAGTATGTAAACATTTCTTCAAAATAAATAATAATCCTAGAACATTTAGTATAGTATTTTGTTTTATTAGAACCAATCTATATAATGTTTTAGTGGAATTTAGTTTGTGATAATGTATCGATGAAGTCCAATGTCCACGCCACTATGGCTTTTGGAAAGTTTGTTGGTGGACTTTTATTTGGTTCAATTTCAGATGTATATGGCAGGAAGTTTGCTTTCAATTTGGCAGCTTTTATTTACATGTTTTCAGGACCATCTGCTGCCTTGATTGATTCATATGTATTATTTTTGATTGCGAGATTCTTGATAGGTGTAGCTGGATCTGGAATTTATGAATCATCGTATACAATATGTAATATTAAAAAAAAACATATAAGGATAATATTAAAAAAAAATAAATAAAAAAAATACTTTATGTTAGTAAAATTAAAACTTTATGTTAATTTTAGTGACTGAGCTGACAAGTGGTAAGACTCGTACTTTACTTTGTCTTTTGATGAATATGTCGTATCCAATTGGTTATATTTTGTTATCAATTATTGCTTATTATGTACGGCCGTGGAGAATGTTGCTTTTAGTTTTGTCTTTGCCCATATTTGGATTGTTGATACAATGCTGGTAACAACTAACAATTTAATTATTTAATTTTATATCATAATATTTCACTATTTATATTATAAATTTAAATATTTGAATATATTGATATTTATTTAATTGTTTTTATAATAAACATTAACTAAAGGAAATATTAAAAATTGTTTTAGGTTTCTACCTGAATCTCCTAAATGGTTGATGTCCCAAGGTAGAACTAAACAAGCTTGGGTGGAAATGACTAAACTTGTTCCAACTGCAGTTCATGCAAACATTAATAATGATGGCCAAGATAATATAGAAATTAGTAAGGTTAGTCAATCAGTAATTAACATTTGTTTAAATTAAGGATTAAACTATTAAAGTAATTAATTTTTATTAATTAATATCAATTAGTTATAACTTAAAACTTATAAGTATGTATTTAATGTTTGCTGTACTACAACCCTACAATCATCCAAGAATTAAAATAATTCAATGCTTATAATTTATAAAGTTCTAAAACTTATTATAATACTAATTAAATAATCGCCAGAAACTTGATTTTTATATTATAGGTACTGAAATTCTTAGAAAAATAGTCTGATTAGGAAAATTAAATTAAAATTACACGATGTTGTTTAAAAAATTAAAACACTTAAAGACTTAAAACAATTAATAAATAATTTTTAAAAAATGTTATTTTGAGATGACGTTAAACTATGAAAAAACATTTTAATATATTCCGAAAAAAGGACTAACGACTAGTAACGAGTACCTTGCACGAGTAGTGATGAGTATAACATACAAGTGTATAACATAGAAACAATTGTTAATTGTATAATGTTTTCTATGGCATTAAAGTGAAAATGCTCATTGCTTATAAATTATAAGTTATACTATATATATATAACATATTATTATTCATATTTTAATCTTTCAATATTTTGTAAGATGTTTAGTGATCACTTTTATAAATAAATATATTTTTTTCAAACAAAGTAGATAAAAAATTGTAATGGGAAATTTACGGAGATCTTGTCAGCATATACGTCATTGTTTTCTACACCGGACTTGTCAGCAAAAACAGTTATTTCTTCATTTTTTGGATTATCTTGTGGTTTATCGTATTACGTTATTGGTAAGTCTGATTGGAATATTATATTATATATTTATATAGATAGCGTAGAATATAAACGTATTTTATCTGTTTATTATAATCTTAAATATTCTAAAATAAATACTGAGCATAAATTATTGAAATATTTTAATCATTCTTTCATGAAATCCAATTAATTTTGTTTATGTTATTAATTAGCATTGAACGGGGATAATATAACTGCTGATCGTTACATATACGTTGCGTTAAACGGATTTGTTGAAGGTATATCATACGCGTTAACTGTTCCTTTATTTCTATATGTTGGACGCAAAAAAGCAGTTTCATCCTTTTTTTTCGCATCAGGAATATTGCAACTGACATTATTGGCAATACCACTTGGTATTAAATATATTTAAAACATCGATTTTGTGAACCATTATTTTATTAGTAATTAGTGTTTATTTTTTTTTGTTCTTAGAAAAGGCAAACATTTTATTATGCGTGACTTTAATTGGAAAATTTTTCGTAAGTGCCTTGTTTTCAGCCATTGTACTCTACGTATCAGAATTATATCCAACTACAATCAGAAATACTGGTATCGGAATATTATTGACATTTTCTCAAATAGGATCTATTATTGCACCATATATAGTCGAAATATTGGTATATAAATAATGACATACGATGACATGCATGACTACGATACTTAATTATTTAAAATGAAAGTTTTCAATTTTTGATCAATATATTTGTATACTTAAAGGGAGCTAAGGCATGGTATATTCCGAGTACAGTGTGTGGGACACTTGGTATCTTTGTTTCAAGCTTGGTTCTGATGTTGCCCGAGACAAAGAAGACAGTATTACCAAATACTCTAGAAGATATGAAAAACACTAATTCCGTCAAACTTAGCAATTGTTTTAAATTTTAATTTTGAAGTGGCTTTCTCCAATTTTTTTCTTCCTCGTACAGTGATTTTATATGTTATTAATTTTATATACAGTTCATAATTTGCGGTAAATCTTTGAAGTTGAGAAGGTAAATTTATTACATGCATTGTTCAGATGTATTTTATTTGCTTGAGGATTGAGGAAGAAGGATGGACAACAATAATGACATACATTTTAATAATTATTTACTGAATAAAAAAAATGCTACCTATAATTATATTACTGTTGGAGAAATACAGGGTAATTTTAGTTGTAAATAAATATCTAGTTTATTTGTATTACTACTTAACAGACTTGGGAAGGTAGTATTCCGAATACTGTATTCAAAATAATTTTTAAGTTTTTCCGAATACTTGTTAAATACTTTTTTTCAAAAGTATTCAGTACGGTATTTTGGATACTTTTTACAAGTATTCTGAGTACAGTATTCGGAATACTTTTTTAACGTCCAATATTAATTTGATTATAATAATGTTAATTTATTATAAACACAGAATTGAAAAAGCAATATTTTTTCATTGATATCTAAATATACTAAAAAAAGTATTCGAATGCATATTCTGAATACTTTTTTTTAAGTATTCAGAATATGTATTTGAAATACTTTTAAAAGTATTTTACCCAAGTCTGCTACTTAAATAGTTTGACTAATTTATAGTCATAGTTGTATACATATAAAAAGTGGTGCAGTGCACTGTACCTAGGTACTTATTATAATTTATATTTATATTATTTTAAAACTTGGTACAAACTAAGTGGCAGTGTGAGTACATAATATAAGTACTTGCAAGTTGCAAATATATTAATATATATATGCTATGTGCATTGCTGTAGATATTCGTAAACTTGGTAAACCTACACCTACCTAATGTTGCGAGTCAAATTTTAAATCAATATTTTCTGTACATATATTCTTGTAATTTTTTTTTATGAAACATTATAATTATCAACGACACAATTACATACCTATAGTATTTATGATATTGATTAAATATAAATAAAATTTAATATTTTAATTAGGTACCTAGTGGTTATTGGTTATTATTAGAGCTCGAAAGTCGGAAGCTAAAAAACAATAAAATATGTGTAAAGTGTACCTAGGTACATACTATAATATAACGAAACATCTTAAATATACAACAATTTTTTTTATATAAAATAAGCTACATTTATTTGGAAATACATATCAAAAAAAAAAAAAATTCAAAAATAGTAATAATATGCATTCTTTTTAAAAAATATTTTTATTTTTAAATTTAACTTTAATATTCCTACCTAGGAATATAGGTACAATAAAAATAATTATTAAATAAATAGTGTGATTCAAAATATAGATGTCCATGAGGGCATGAATTTTATTTTTATTAAAATATATTTCTTATAAAATTAACACTTTTTTCAATATTTGTGCAGGTCTCCTTGTCTAAGTAGGAAATTTACAGTACCTAATAAAATAATTTTGCTCCATATTATACCACGAGTTATATTTTATTAAAACATGATAAAAGCATTAAGCATTTCAACACGTTTACAACCCATATAAAGACAAAGAATGATAAAAAATATTTCATATTTTATACTTACATTTTTTTAAGCTATAGCGTAAAATTAAATAAGCAAAGTGATTCTTTTATCATGAATCACTCATTGCTTTGAAATGTTCTCATTTTTTAATGAAAATATTTTTTTCACATGATTTAATGTCATTAAAAGAAATATATTTTTACATTTTTACATTTTTTTTTATGTTTTCTTATTTTCAATTTTGTTCTTTTTTCCTTGTTCTTTATCCTTGGTTTTTTTCCGGTATTATTTTATTTTTGTTCCTATGGGCTATGACCTATGACCTATGAGTACTATATTATCAGTATACTGACTCCTGTAATACACTAATACTGACCATGTAACCATTAAACCATGAGTAAGTACCTACTAAAATAGCTAGGTACGAGGTACCTATATGTGTTATACCTACATATTTTATTTACCTGTGTACCTAATATTATGTAACCATGCATATTTTAATTTATAGTTTTTATATTTCGTAACATATGTTTTAAGTTTTAATATATTTTAATATTAATTAATTTAAATTTTAGTTAAAACTTACATCATACATTTTTTCACATGTATTTTTGGTGGTGATATATAAACATTATAAACCTATATAATTTATTTTATTTATTTATTTATTTCAGCGTAATTCAATTATAATACAATAATAACTATAATAATATTAAGAGCTGATACGTATACAAACTGAACTAAACTCGTATCTAGTATACGGATAATTGTAAAGTAACTTGTAACTTTAAATGTATAAGTACCTACCTACAACTGTAACTTGTAACCGGTTAAAAATGTCCAAAATATCTTTTAACTAAATATAGATACTCGCACAATTATTGTATAACTAGTATTATGCTACCTATACGATATGTAAATAATCTAAGCTAGGTTGTATTTACAGATTTTTTTTCTCACAATAACTATTAAATTTGAGCCCACTGCAGATATTATATATTTTGTATATTATTTGTACATTTACAATCAATATATGGCAGTATATATACATCACTAATCACTGTAGAAAACAGTTTTACAGTTTGACCTTCGTTTATATAACGCTATATATAAGTATATCAACTATCATCTATTATATATGTCAATTATACAGTACATAATATATATACATTATACGTTGTATTTTAGTACTATATACAGAGTATCTGTGTCTGTATGACTGTATAAGTAATTAAATCGAATAACGACTAAATATTGTCAGTTGCTAACAGTTTAGCGAGGGTCATAGTCATGCATGATGCAAGTACTCAATATAGCCTCACAATTTGATAAATTGATAATTTAACAAAATACATACCTAATCGTAGAAATAATAAAAACGATTTAAAAAAAATTACAATGTTTATATTTTATACTTATAGGTGTATGCATAAAGAAAAATAATTAAAATTTCTCTGTAACCTGTACTTTATGTAGAGTGAATGTAATTATTTTTCGGTCACTATTTAAGGTTAAGCGTACCTATGATCAGTACTCAGTACAATATATTAAGTAGAAGATAATATTTCAATTTGCCCGGAAACAAAATAATAAGAGGTAAGATAGTATAATATTTAAATTTAATAAGTAATTTTAAATTTAAGAATTCCCATAATTATTATATAATTATATTTTATAGCTAATCACAATACACTGCAACATAAGGAATACTTATAGTTAGGTATTCTGGATATTAATATATAATAATAATATTATACAGTTCTTGTTTTAAAACAAACTATATAATATAATCTATAATTGTTTGTAAGAAGTTGATAATTTTATAGATAAGCATAAGATTTATTATAATTTATCATAAACAAATTCAATATAGCTATTTATGTATTAAAAACAATATTTTCAGTCAAATGACTCAAATATAATAATTACAAAAAAGGTATATACCTATTTTGATTGAAGACATTTGATTTATTTTATATTAGAAATAAGACGAGAAGGGCTCACTCCATGAAAATAGTATTATATATAAATATAAATTATAATAAGTTAATTATTTGGAATTGACATGTCATAAAAATATATTGATATTTAGTAATAATTATTGATTTCGAGTCTTCGAGATGTGTTAAAAGCAAACAAATATTGAAATATACCTACTTTAATTTCATATTTTACTTTAATCCTGAAAAAATCTATTATTTCAATGAAAAGTATTAATAATTATCCATATAGAACATAAATAAATTGATATAATGCAGAATTCATTTTAATGATTCAAAATTCAAATGTACCTAGGTATGTGTTGTCTCCGTTTTACAAATGTGCAATATAAAAAAAACTGTTTTGCGCGAGACAACTTTGCTCCCCTGTATTTATAGTAAAATCACAGACTAACCAAAATTCCACCACGCATAAGGATCAACTTTCTCAGTGTCATAGTGCTTTCATTTTTGTTTATAATATTAACAAATCATTTTTAATAATTAAATGAAAAAAACAAAAAAAACTGAATGTTCTCAAACTAATAACTTTAAATTTATTTATGTTATTCAAATAATTAAAATACTACGACGCAGATTAAGTTTTTCCCTATGCACTGTGGAATTTTGGTAATTCTAATATAAATACAGAGGGAGTAAAATTGTCCCGCACAATTTAGCACTAACAGTTTTTGCTATGTTGTACCTACTTTTGTAAGAAGGAGACAACGTCATAATGTGCGGGTGTGATGTACTCTTAAGTCTTAATTTAATTGTGAAAGAAAAATATGTTAGTTACTCCTGAACAGTACATTTTAAATATAATTGATGTCCTTTCGCCTGCTACTAAAATATACGAATGTCGGAAAAAATGCTTTGAATAAATAATAACTTCTAAATTAAAATACCACTCAGCCAACGAAATGTCAGCCGCATGCTCGAATGTATAAACGCGTATAGTATATTAGTATAGTTAGGTATTAATCATTAATGTATTATTATTATAGTTAATATTGGAATAATTAAATTTTATACCGCATCAATCATCATCATATCGATAAAAAACCTATCATTTTGTTTATGAATTTATTTTATAACATAATATAATATAATACCTATTATACAATTTTTAAAATTTTAACCCAGTTTGCGAATTTTTTCATCAATTTTTCTTTTTAATGTGATTATGTTTGTATGAAGTTCTTTCATGATTGCATGATAAATAATAACATTATATTTATAATATCAACGAAAATAAATATTATAATATTATTATTGCAGTATAAAATATACAATGTACCTTATACACTTATACATAATATATCATAATATACTTAAAATTTATAATATTTTATATATTATAAAAACAAGGCTAATAATAATAATTTTCTCAAAATTACATAATTATTATACCTAGCTACTACTGTCTATACTGAATACTGATACTAAAGGAGAGTATTTATCATTTTTTAGAAATAAATTTTAGTGAAGGAAGACATTTCGGAAGGATGAGTTGTGACTTGTGATCCCCCTCTGTGTGCGTCAAAATGTGTACTTGTAACTTGTATTTTATATTTAACTATTTAAGTTCCTTTTACAGTTTTACGCGATTTTGAGTAGAAAACTGAAACAGAAAACTGATGAGTTTTTAGCAATCTATGCTAATCAGTAATCAGTAATGACAATAATCATTACATAACACTGATTGCTATTACAGTATTACCTAATACCTATAGGCTATAGGTGAAACATCAATTTTTAAAAAAAGTACCTACAAGTTCTAGTTTGTTAGCATTATTATTAGCCATTACTAGAGATAGGATGTTGATGACTTTAGTATTATGTTTCCTTTGATCTTATATAAATACTATCTTAGTTAAAACTTCGTTTCATGCTCTATTGATTCAAATTATTAAACTCATTCGCAAATTTAGGCATTTTTAGCTATAAATGAATTTTTTATACTTTTAGATCATTTTTTCCAGGTTTTGGACAATGTGGGGCAATTTTATGAAATTTTAGATTTGAAAAAAAATGTACGAACATTTTTTAGGTAATTTTTGTATTTTTGAGGTAATTTTCTATATTAATTAGGGCATTAAAGTATTTTTTTTTTGGTCAATTTTGATACTTTTTTAGGTAATCAACATCCTATCATTCCTATCTCTAGCTACTGACTGTGTGTCAATGTAGCTTTTACATCTCAGTACAAGTATGTATACAGCATAGAGACATACTGCTATAAGTGCTAATTATTAAGAAGTACAAACGAATAAGATACCTGTAAGTTTTAAGTATCGTACAAATATATAGGTACCTATGATGTAGCATGTATCTAGGAACCTTTTGTCATTTTATATCGCTACACTTTAGTATTTTACAATATAACTTTAGCCTTTAGTATTTGAATAATTAATTTTGTTAATACTTACCTGTTTACTGAGCACAAATGAATCGAAGTTTAAATTTAAAATTAGGTACCTACCTTTAACAGGCTATATTATATCGGTACTATAACGGTTTTTCAAACTCATTGACCATTGTGGTAATTTATATTTACAATGCATATTTTATAAGTATTAGAAGTATTACCATAAATACTGTATATATATTTCTAGTAGTATTATAAATCAATGGGATAACGAATTTATGGCAGAGGTGATTCTGTATTGAAATGTAATTGTTTCAATGTTTCAATTTACATTAAATTTATATAAACAATAGCCACGCATAATATTATTATGCAGATTACCTAAATACACGCGACTGAATTGCATTGTATTAAAAAAATATATAAATAGCATATTGTATTTGCAATTCTAAATAAATTAATAGACAATAGGTACCAATATATAATTAATAGTTAGAAGGTGTGTAGAATACTTATACCTATGTGTAGTTATTTTTATGTTGGATGTTAATTATGTTGTATGTTGGTGAAATTTAAAGGAAAATAACGATTATAATTTATAATTACCTATATATTATAATACCTACCTATTATATATTATTATTACCTATAAACTAATATAAATGAAAAATATAATAGGTACCTAAGTACGTAGTCAGTCGCAATTATAAAACTGTTCAGGTCTATCTATAGATGGTTTTCTTTTTGATGTTCTAAAAGTAATTTTGAACTATTAATTATTATACCTATATACCCAGTGGCGTATCCAGAATTTTTTTCAGGAGGGGTTATCATTCATTTTTGACGAATTTAATATGAAAATAATTTATGGGAGGGAAGGTGTTACAAATTATTCCCCACCCCTTGGCCCTTAGATTCAATACCTATACTATATAAGTACCTCCTACAATTACCTACTACATAATTTAAGAGGTACCCATATAAATATAACTAGCTGATCCTACGCACTTCTTGGCCCGTAAAAAATGACGACTCATATAAAAATTGTGATTGTTTAACTCCTTTTGGGTGTACCTCACCTGCAGTAAGTGCAACTCACTACTCAGTCACCCTAGCTAGTAGGCAATGTGCGAAAATTCGATTTGATGCATGCTTCTACCTGATCTGCCCGATTAACCAATGTCAACCAATAAAAAATAAATACTATTTCTATTAATTATTTCTCCTGTAACCAATAGCATACATCTATAAACAAAAATTTCCATCGTAAATCTCAAAATCCCTATTTGAGCACCTCCCCGGGCTCCAATTGGTCGTAGCGGGATGATATTTTAATATAATTATTTTATTATCTTAATAAGTCTAAAATAAAATAGAATAAATTCAAAATATTTCTATAAATATAATTATAGATATTGTATATTATAATAGTCTAAGCAATTAAGCAATAATTTATTAGGGTATAAGCAATTTGGAAATAAACTTAGATCTCAATGGTAGGTACCTATAATATAGTAATACAGTACTATAATTATTGCAAAGGATTTTGTAAAATATTGTGATAATATTTGTCTTAAACATTAGGTAATTATTTTATTTTTATAATTGCAATTGCAATTACACATACATCTATAATTGTATTTATGGAAATATTTTTATTTTTGGAAATGTATTCCGTTTTATTTTATTACACATTATAAATAAAAAATAAAAAAATAAATTCATAATCCAACAAATTTTTAAAATATATGGGGGGGGGGGGGTCTGCATTAAAAAAATATATGAGAGAGTTCTAGGGTAATGTCCTACTACACTGAAAATAGTCTGACGAAATAATTATCCTACATTCGAGCAAATTGCAAAGCATATTGGAGGATATTATAGTCATTTATTAATTCCATATACCTTTTTTTTTTATTTTTGAACAAAACATAATATTTACAATCTGTATTTACATGTTATACAATAAGTAAATGTGATGGGGATTGATTTACAGGAGGGGGAAGTTGCCCATTGGCGACACCCCGTGGGAAGTGATTTAAGGAGAGAGTAGGTCCCTACACCAGGTTTTTTTCAGGCGCCTGGGTGGATTACCTGGAATATGATTGGATGATAGTTGGGTGATTATAGGATTTGAGTGAGAACTGAATGTTTTGTGTGTTTTTTTGTAGGTGATTTTGGCAAGGCTGTTTAATGTTGGAATGCAGATGTCTTTATGAAGTGATTCATTGGTAATATACCAGGGGGCACCTGATATTAGACGTAGACAAATATACTGAAATGCCTGAATTGTTCTAGTATTTGAGGGTTTGGCTGAGCCCCAAAGTTGTATGCCATAGTACCACATGGGTCTTAGAAGAGCCATGTATATTGTTCTATTGGTTTTTAATGAGAGCTTTGAGCGGAGTAAGGGTCTGAGAAGGTGGAGTCTTGAATTGAGAGCTTTACGCTTCTTTTTTAAGTGTGGGCCCCAAGTGAGGCGTTTGTCGAGGATTAAACCCAAGTAATTAGTTTGTGTGGAAGATGGAATTTGTACATTGCCGATAAAGGTTGCGGGACATTCTAAGGATCGAAGTGTGAAGGTAATTTGAGAGGATTTTGATGGGTTAACTTGGATTTTCCAGTCGTGAAACCAGGTGTTTAGCACAGTTAGGTGGTTTTGGATTTTTTGGGCAGCTTGGATGGGATCATTGTCAGTAGCAAGAATAGCATTGTCATCCACGAACGTACCAAGTAGTGTGTTTTCGTTTAGAGGTAGGTCACTGGTAAAGACATTGAATAGGAAGAGAGCTATGTCACTGCCTTGGGGAACACCAGCAGTTGCTATTTGAGAGTTGGATAAGGTGCCGTTCATTTTTGTGACAAATGTTCGTTGGTTTAGATAAGATTTAATTAGTAGGTAGTAAGGAGCAGGCAAGAAGGATTTTAATTTAAAGAGTAGGCCAGGGTGCCAAACTCGGTCGAAAGCCTGTGCGATATCTAGGAAAATACCAATGCAGATTTTTTTGCTCTCGAATGCTAATGAGATTTGATCGACGACTCGATGCAGTTGGTGGATTGTGGAGTGTTTGGATTTGAAGCCGAATTGGAAATCAGGAATAATTTTATTATCTGTGGCAATTGTTGTAATTCTTTTTAGTAGTATTTTTTCAAATAGTTTCCCTACGATAGACAGAAGGCTTATAGGACGGTAAGAGGATGGGTTTTTGGGAGGTTTGCCTGGTTTGTGGATGAGTATTATTTGAGCATGTTTCCAGATAGATGTCATGTAAGAAAGGCGGAGTATAGAATTGAATATATATGATAAAAGTATTATTGTCTTGGGTGGTAATTGTTTTAAAAATGGGGCAGTTATCAAATCATGACCAGGAGCTTTGCCAGTCTTTAAATGTTTTATATAGAAGAAAACTTCATTTGGGGTAGTGGGTTTGGCAGGCATAGAGACTGGTAGTGGACTATCTAAGAACTCGAACACTCTGGCAGAGTGCTGCGGATTAGTTTGTATAATGTTTGGTTTAAAAACTGTAGCAAGGTGTTCGGCAAAAACGTTGGACTTTTCAGCATCGTCAGTGATTTTAGAGTTATCGGGGCGACGAATTGGAGGAGTGGGTTCGTATGTCTAAGGATTTTTTTGGTTGCTTTCCAAAGCGAGCCGTTTGTTGGATTTAGATTAGAGATTTAGCTTTCATAGGATTGATTTTTGTGATTTTGGAGTTGTCTTTTAAGTTTGTTGGTTAGGTTATTAAAGATCCGCTTGTCGTTAGGGTAGCCTGTGATTTTCCATTTGGCACGAGCTTTTCTTTTTTGTCTTAAGAGTACATTGATGTGGCCCGGGAGTGGGTATTTGTCCAGAATTGTGTTCGAGGAGGTGGAATAGTTGTTACTTGGGCGTGAGGACAGTTTGGCCGCGGATTGGATCATTTCTACAAATGTGACAGAAGCTTGCTCGAGGTCTTGGGCAGTTTTAAGAGGTATGCCTAATTTTGTATTGTTGCTTAAGAACTTTTTGTAGGGGGTCCAGTTTATTGGGCCTGAGGTCAGAGAAGATCTTGTTGGGATTTGGTTTGTTTCACCATCAATGACTAGCTTTACTGGGGTATGATTAGAGGAAAGATCAGTGATGTTATATATAGCAAGGAGTAAGTTACTTGGGGTGGAATATATGAAGAAGTCTTGAATATCTGGATGCCTATTGGTGTGAGTGGGCCAATATGTCGGTCCAGTAGGTGCGATGAGTGACCATTTATAATCGGTAATTGTTTTGTGTAGGATTTTACCTCTTGGAGAGGTGGAGCGGCAGCCCCATAGTGGGTGTTTGGAATTAAAGTCACCACCTGCAATGAAATTATTCCCTAGTGAGATAAAAAGTTGAGCAAAATCTTGAGTGGTGATTTTTTGGCTGGGAGAACAGTAGACTGAAGCAAGGGTTAGTGGAACATGGTTTGGGGAAATTTGGATAGAAACCGACTGAAGGTTGGTTTGTGGATTGATTGAGTGTAGGTTGTGAACTAGGTTAGTGGCAATGATTATGGCAGAGCCTGCATGAGCCGTGCCGTCCGGGTGGTCTGCGCGGTATATTGAGTAACCAGGTAGTTTTAATTGAATTGTTTTAGTTAGGTGAGTTTCAGTGATACAAGCCACGTGGATATTATTTTGGATTAAAAAATTATGTAGTTCGTGTTTATGATGGGATAAGCCATTTGCATTCCAGAGAATAATTCCATATACCTAGTTTCAAAATTTATTCCTATATAGGTGCAAGCAAAATGGTCAATGATGGTTGTAACTACTTGTAAGGTGATGTGAGGTAATAAGCCACGGCCACTAAGCCTTTAAAGTGTTGAAGTTGTACTTCTATAAAATACTGCAATATTTTAGACGTTTTATTGTTGTATGAATACAAAAATTGGTATATAGGTACACAATCTACATCTACCTATCTTACAACTTACAAAAGAGTTAGTACTGAGTACCCATACTATATTCCCCGTAAGTTTACCGAGTTTTATTTTTTTGCGCACGCAGAGTTTGGTGAAAACGTTGTGACAATACAGACATACAGTTCACTGTAGCTCTACAGTTTCACGCCGCAAGACACCACGGTGTTACGTAGTGAACTGTATTGTCACAATGTTTTCACCATACACAGGGCCGGCGTTATACAATTTTGTCGGGGGGGAGGGGAGGGGGTGAGATCAAGTATTGCCGACTGAAATTTAATTTATGCCGACTCATATTTTCTAAAAAAAAAAAACTACGTGAAGTATAAAAATTCCTGGTTTTTCTGTGTTAAGGTGAAGTAAAATAGTTAAAACAAAAACAAAATAGGGAACTAAAACATTTTAAACCATTTTATGCATAGTTAAAATAATAAAATATTTGTTACTTGTATTTCATACAGATGTAAAGATACAAGGCCGTCGGAACTATTTTAAGATCTAAAAAATAAGTCGTGTATAAATAAATCAATCAGTGTTTGTCAATAACTCAAAAAATTAAGTAAATAATAAGAATTTTTTTAATTTAGCAGACGGCAGATGGCAGTACATCATAATTAACAAAAATATTACCAGATTACCTGAAGTATAAAATACGAATATTGTATTTCACGTTTATTTATTATGTGTTATAAACAAATGTAATAATTAATATTTTGTATAAAAAATGTTTATTACACTGCCATGTTACATGTGTAATTACTTATTAATTAATTAACTTATCATAAATTGAAAATGTAAAAGCTAATAAAATAAAAAACAGTCATAACAATTACACATTCCATGCATTCGAGTTTAATTTGTTTCCGTTTAGAAGAATACATTTTTAAAAAAAATTAAAAAAAGGTGGGTAAGTGGATTTCGCTCTGCTGTACAGTAGGTTACAAGTGGGTCACTGTATAATGGATGGTATTATAATATAATTTGAATTCAATGATATAATATCACTGTATAAGAAAAACGATTCTGAGCGGAGACGGTATGTTAGTCAAGGTATAAGACATAATATTATATTAGGTACCTATAATAATTTCCAAATTAATCATATCATAATATTTATTAGGTACTTATAACGCGTTATACATCAACAAAAAACCGTGGTACTATCATAGATATATAATAGTATACTTTAGAAGTTTCAAGTACCCACGAATAATATTATACAATCACAACAAAATAACTAAAATAGTTATCCTAGGTTTTTAATATGTAATTTCGTCCAAATTTGTACTTAAAATGACTATAAAAATAAACTGCGTAAATGTATTTTTTAGATTTTTTGGTAACAGAATTAATTACTTACGTGGAATCTTGTTTTAAATTTTCAATTCTTAGATACAAAAATTGAACATTTTATAAGTTTTAACTACAAAATAATTTTTCAAATTAAAATTTGATAAATTTTGTCAAAATTCGATCTTTAAATGCTTATAAAAAAAAATTGTGCCTATGTATTTTTAATATTTTTCAACTGATATTGTTAACAATATATCAGGAGCTTTGTATTAAATTTATACACTTTTTGGCCCAACAGATAAAACTTTATTGATATTTATAGAAAAAAAAAAACTAAAAAAATTGAAAACTTACAATGTCCGTAAACAGCTCAAAAAGAGTCAAATTATTTTAAAAATTTTATCGTATATATAAAATGCTAATATAAACATTCAGTGAAATTTTCAAGTTTCTACAGTCACTCGTTTTTTAATTACAACAAAATAAGAAAATCGTTACGTAAGAAATCGAGTGAATATCAAATGTTGTAAAAATATGAATTTCAAACGCCCATAAAAATTTAATTTGAGTTTCTTATAGACATTTTTTTTTTGGTAAAGGTAGATTATCCTATAAGGAATCTTGTATTACATTTTAAAATCTTAGATTTAAAAAGAAAAATTTTTATGAATTTATAACTCGAAATAATTTGCAAATTTTCGTGATTTTTCCATATTTTGTCATTTTTTGAACTTTAAATGCTTAAAAAAAAAAACTGTGACTAACGATTTTTAATATTTTTCATCTGCCTTTGAAACAATATACTAGGAGCCTTCTATTAAATTTTCAAGCTTTTTTATCCAACAAATAAAATTTTATTGATATTTTTAGAAAAAAACTAAAAAAAAATAGAAAATAAAAATGTCCGTAAAGAGCTCAAAATACATCAAAATATTTTGAAAATGTTATGGTGTATAGAAGATACTAAGATAAACATTCAGTCAAAATTTCATGTATCTACGGTAATTTTTTTTAAAATTACGACCAAAAACCAAATTCAATTTTGTGAAAAATCGATTTTGCGTAAAA
>NC_042495.1:40085535-40088869 GCF_005508785.2 Acyrthosiphon pisum | reverse complement strand
TTTTTGATAAAACAAAATAAAATTTTATTGATATTTTTAGAAAAAAAACTAAAAAAAAATGAAAACTGACAATGTCCGTAAAGAGCTCAAAATAAGTCAAAATATTTTGAAAATTTATCGTGTATAGAAAATGGAAATGTAAACATTCAGTCAAAATTTCATGCATCCACGGTCATTTTTTTTAAAGTTACACCAAAAACCAAAATCGATTTTCTCGAAAACAGATTTTGCGTAAAAATTCCCGTTTTTCCTTAATTTTTCTTTTGTTTTTCCCGGCGCTTTTGAAAACCACTGGGAAATTTAAATTTTGACCTCCCCAATGCACCAACGATATTCACTTTCTGATCGAACAAGATACTGAAGTTGAAAATCGTAGCATTATTTCGACTACTTATCGTGTACACAGACACAAAAAAAATAAAAAAAAAAATAAAAAAAAAAATAAAAAAAAAAATAAAAAAAAAAATAAAAAAACACACATCATTGTAAAATCAATACATTCATCGTTTTACTCAGAATCTAAAAATATATTTATCAAGTTTCAACTGTCAACTATAGTAAGCAAGATGTAAATTTCATATAATATGTCTTACCAGAATGAATTCATTTTTGAAAAAACAAAGTATTTGCATACCAATTTTCATAAATTATTTGTAATTTTTCGGTAAAAGTATGAACTACTTGTATGAAAGACCTTGTATTAAATTTTCTAGCCTTAGCTATACACATTTAATATTTTATAAGTTTTGAACTACAAATGAAATGTGGTTTTGACGAAATTTGAACTTTAAATGCTTATAAAACATAACCATGATGCCTATGTATCGTTAATATTTTAGCTATAATAAAAACTTATGTATTACATTTTTAAGCTTTTTTGACTGTATAAATAATTTTTTATTGAAATTTATGGAAAAAAAAAATTTTGATTAATCAAATACAATCCAAGTGGAGACGGTATAACCAAGCTGGTTACCAAACAATTTTAATAGATTTTCATTTGTTTCTCCAATTATTTTAGAAAGCACTAAGCGCACTCAATGTTGGCCTCCTAAAAGTACTAACTATAATTCCAATTTGCTTCCGAAAACATACATCGGGCGACGGGCATCGAAGTTTATGATCAGAGCATTTTTTCAACCAGAAAAGTTGAGAAGTTACAAGCATTTTAAAATACCTCAAATAAACGTCTGAAATTATTAGACTAAACAAAATAAAAATAAAATTGTAACTTATTTTCAAGCCCCCCTCTCCATTGAAACATCCTGCGTACGCCACTGAAACGTGTGTTAATGTCTTAAAAAAAAACTTTAAAATGTCAATATATTTCATAAATAAATAATTGTAAAAAAATGTAGGTACTTTTAAAAAACTTAAATATTTAACATAATCGTTGCCCGTAGGTATTGAATAATTTTGTTTGTTGTCTAAAATGTTGTCATTTTTAACAATTTCTATTTCAGATTACTTTTTACTGATTTTATTTTCATGTTACTATTTATGGTTCTTAATTTGTGTATGTATATTGAATGTAATTATTTGAAAAAGTTTGAGAATTTTTATCGAATATTTCATATCTGCAGATATTAAGACGCAAAGAATCTTTGGGAAAAAATGGACAAAGTACAAAAACAACCAGTCTCTACCAATAAATAATATAATACCTAATAAGGTACCTAAGTTACTCAATATACTCTAATAATTTCAATATAACGAGTTATAAAATATCAAAACCTTCTGGGTGCCGGCTTTTGAATTACTGAAAAAAAGAAAAAGCCCGACACGAAAAGTTGAAATCATTATGGGAAAACCAAAGTTTAGTGAATAAAAATCGAATTCAGACAACCTCTGTGGTAGTACCCAATTAGGCTTAGAAGAAAACGGCCAACTTTAAATAGATTTCACACACATCTAAGAAGATATTGACTAATTGTATATCGTTCAAAAATGAAGAGTGAAAATATTTATAAAATGTTATCATACACAGAAATTGCCAATATAAATATTTGGTGAAAATGTCAAGTATCTATACGGTTATTCGTTTTTGAGTACCTAGTGCTAAAAAAATTAATTCGATTTTGTCAAAAACTGGATTATTAAAATTAAAATTAAAAAAAAAAAAATGGGCAAGTGAATGTCGCTCTGCTGCATAGTAGGTTACAAGTGGGTCACTGTATAATGGATGGTATTAAATTTGAATTGGATAAGAAAAACTGTTCTCAGCGGAGACTGAATCTAGGTATAAGATATATTATATATTTATATAATTATATACTTTAATACTTATATCTATGGTATTAAAAAAAAAATTGACCTATAATAAATTCCAAATTAATCATATCACAATATCCATTAGGTAAAGCGTTATACATCAACAACAAACCGTGGTACTATCATAGATATATAATAGTATACTTTAGAAGTTTCAAGTACCCACAAATAATATTATACAATCACAACAAAATAACTAAAATAGTTATTCCAGGTTTTTTAATATATAATTTTGTCTAAATTTGAACTTAAAATGACTATAAAAATAAACTGTGCTTATGTATATCTTAGAATTTTTGGTAACAGAATTAAATATTTACGTGAAATCTTGTTTTAAATTTTCAATCCTTAGATATAAAAGTTGAACATTTTATAAATTTTTAACTACAAAATAATTATTCAATTTTAAATTTGATAAATTTTCTCAAAATTTCAACTTTAAATGCTTATAAAAAAAATGTGTGCCTATGTATTTTTAATATTTTACAATTGCTATCGTTTTTCAACTGCTATTGTAACAATATATCAGGAGCCTTGCATTAAATTTTCACGCATTTTTACCAAACAAATAAAATTTTATTGATATTTATAGAAAAAAAAATTCAAAAAATTGAAAAATGACAATGTCCGTAAGCAGCTCAAAAAGAGTCAAGTTATTTTCAAATTTTTATCGTGTATAGAAAATTCTAATATAAACATTCAGTGAAATTTTCAAGTATCTACAGTCATTCGTTTTTTAATTATAATTAAAAGTGGCATTCGGGGACTGCCGCGATAAAGCTATTGCATATTAAATAAATAAAAAGTTGATATGATTTTAAATTTTTAGATTCTGAACGAAGTGATGAATGTATTGATTTTACAATGATGTGTGTTTTTTTTTTTTTTTAAATTCTGAGTGGAACGATGAATGTATTGATTTTACAATGATGTGTGTTTTTTTATTTTTATATTTTTTTATTTTTTATTTTTTTATGTTTTTATATATATTTTTTGGGGCTGTGTACACGATAAGTAGTCGAAATAATGCTATGATTTTCCACTTCAGTATCTTGTTCGATCA
>NC_042495.1:40078193-40085485 GCF_005508785.2 Acyrthosiphon pisum | reverse complement strand
TAATTTTACTGTAACTCAAAAAATAATTATTGTAAGCACTTGAAATTTGCAACAGATGTTTATATTAGCGTTGTCTATACAGGGTTAAATTTTCAAAGTGTTTCGACTTTTTTTGAGCTATTTATAGACAAATGAAATTTTCAATTTTTCTAAGTATTTTTTTTTAAAATAACGATAAAAAATTTTTGGTTGGATAGAAAACTTTGAAAATTTAATACAAGGTTTCTTATAAGTTGTTCTCACAGTGATAAAAAAAAATCCAAAATCGTTAGTCACAATTTTTTTTTATAAGTGCTTAAAGTTTAAATTTATACGAAATATGTCAAAATTGCGAAAATTTGCAAGTAATTTTATGGTTGAAAAATCGTAAAATTTTTTTCTTTTATAACTAAGCTTTTAAAATTTGGTACAAGGTTCTCCATAAGTTTTTCTTTAAATATCTGTAAAAAAAACTCAACCGGACTAAGACAAAAAATTTTTAGGAGTGTTTGAAATTTAAATTTTTACAAAACCGCATTAAATAACGGTTTAGCCTCAAATGATTTTTGATATTTGTTATTTTTCAAAAAGTATGAGTCGTAGACACTTGAAAATTTTACCAGTTGTTTAAATTGACATTTTCTTTATATAGTTTTATTTTCAAAATATTTCACTAATTTTTAATCTATTTATAGGCAATTGAAATAATCGATTTTTTTTTTGATTTTTTTTTTATAAATGTTGATAAAAAAAAATTAGCTGGGACAAAATACTTGAAAATTTAATAGAAGGGTCCACATATGTTGTTCTAACTCCCATTCAAAAATTATAAAAATACATAGGCACAATTTTTTTTTATAAGCATTTAAAGTTCAAATTTTGACTAAATACGTAAAAATTACGGCAATGTTCAAATAATCTTAAACAGAAATTCATAAAAGTTTTTCTTTTTAATTCTAAGATTTGGAAATTTAATACAAGGCTCCTAACATATTTTTACAATAGCAGTTGCAAAATAAAAGGAATACATTGTCACAATTTTTATTTATAAGCATTTAAAGTTCAAATTTTGACAACATATTATGTAAAAATCACGAAAATTCGTAAATTATTTTATGCTAGAAATTCATAAAAAATTTTCCTTTTATATCTAAGATTTCAAAATTTAATACAAGGCTCATAATATATTTTTACAATAGCAATTGAAAAATAAAAGAAATATATAGTCACGATTTTTTTTTTATAAGCATTTAAAGTTCAAATTTTGACTAAATACGTAAAAATTACGGCAATGTTCAAATTATCTTAGACAGAAATTCATAAAAGTTTTTCTTTTTAATTCTAAGATTTGGAAATTTAATACAAGGCTCCTAACATATTTTTACAATAGCAGTTGCAAAATAAAAGGAATACATTGTCACAATTTTTATTTATAAGCATTTAAAGTTCAAATTTATACGAAATATGTCAAAATTGCGAAAATTTGCAAGTAATTTAGTGGTTGAAAAATCGTAAAAATTTTTTCTTTTATAACTAAGTTTTTAAAATTTGGTACAAGGTTCTCCATAAGTTTTTCTTTAAAAATAATATATCCTAGACTGACAAATCATCTCCGTTCAGAATCGTTTTTCGTATACAATGATATAATATCATTGGATTCAAATTTAATTCCATCCATTACAGTAACCCACTTGTAACCTACTGTACAGCAGAGCGACATCCACGACTTACCCGCCTTTTTTTTTATAAAGATAGACAAACTGGTGCTTGTGTAGCGTATACGATCTACCACTTACATGTGCTACATGTGCTCTACCTGTGATCTACCCGCATTACTAAATAGTTCTTTATCGGTAATGTATATTTTGTCTCCGGACTCCGATAATTTGAAAAGAAAAATTTTTATGAATTTCTATCTCAAAATAATTTGCAAGTTTTCGTCATTTTTACGTATTTTGTCAATATTTGAACTTTAAATGCTTATAAAATAAAAATTGTGACGGTGGATTTTTAATTTTTTCATCTGCCTTTGAAACAATATACTAGGAGCCATCTATTAAATTTTCAAGCTTTTTTAACCAACAAACAAAATTTTATTGATATTTATAGAAAAAAAAAACTAAAAAAAATGGAAACTGAAAATGTCCGTAAAGAGCTCAAAATAAGTCAAAATATTTAGAAAATGTTATGGTGTATAGAAAACGCTAATATAAACATTCAGTCAAAATTTCATGTACCTACGGTCATTTGTTTAAGAGTTGCACCAAAAACCAAAATCAATTTTCTCAAAAACAGATTTTGCGTAAAAATTCCCGTTTTTCCTTAATTTTTCTATTGTTTTTTACGGCGCTTTTTAAAATCCTGGAAAAATTTTACTTTTTACCCCCCCCAAAGTACCAACTAGATTCACTTTCCTATCAGAAAAGATACTGTTGAAGAAAATCTAAGCATTTTTTCTGTCTTTAAAGGTGATGACAGACACAAAAATAAAAAAATTTAAAAAAACCACACATCATTGTAAAATCAATACATTCATCGTTCCACTCAGAATCTAAAATTATTTAGTTCTTATAAATTAAACCTATATACCAATTATTTAAATTAAAAGTATTAATGCATATTTTACTAAAGCTTAGAAGACCATAAACTAGCAAACCAAAATTAATGATTTGAGTATCATTAAAATTTAATATCATCGACCTATAATCATTAGGAAAAACCCGCGTACAATGACATAAGATACGCCCTGTATAATAATAATAATAATAATGGTAATACTATTCATGTTATGCATATTCTGACTATGCGGAGGGTACCAAACTTTCTCAAATCATGGAGGAAAATATTATGACTGACCACGACTGCCGTCATGGATCATCAGGTAATGCCATAGAATTTTCCCTCGCTTGTATTGAATCTGTGTCGGTTATTGAAATAGAAAGAAAATTGTTCAATTAATCGTATGATGACCATGCAATAATTAAGACTATGGGCTATGTATAACAACTTAACTCTTACTCGTTCATCGTCTCATCCGTTCACGACAAATCATTTTTTCGACGAGCGATACTTAAATACCTGTACCGGCGCGCTGCTATATATTCCGTATCTAATCTGTACATTAAAATAAAGCCAAAAGGTAAGCGAAATTAGAATTTTACATAATATTATGCATTTATATTCATACTGTATGACTGTATGAGTGTACCTACTATATGTCAGACAATTATTTCCTAACGACTAAAGCCTAGCCTAGTATAATGGCTATTGGCTACAAACGTTTAGAAATGAATTACGATTTGATTAGGTATGCAAATTTATCAGTACTAACGTCTAGGTGATCATTAAACAGTTATTCTCGACGTATTAATTGATACGATAATTTGTTTCTATATATACCTAATGTAAATACAAAGTCGATTAAAGTGTATAATACCTATATACATGTATAATAATTTTTTCTCTGTTATAATTTATTGAGTATACCTATATTATATTATATAAATATATTACTTTAAATGGGTTAATAATTTGTATGTTGTAGCAAAAAAAATGTCTGATTATTTCCAACAAACTAACACTATAAATCAATCGGAAAATAATGATGGAAACAAAAAGGACGAGGTTAGCATTTAAAAAAAAAATTATCAGTTTAATTAATTTGATTACTAATAAGTTAACTCATTAATTTTAAATAAATCTACTGATTCATTTATTAGGTCATTGAATTAAAAATATTTATTTAAATATATAACATACATGTACATAATATTAGATAAAATAACACATAGGTAACAAACCTACAATACAATATATTTTTTTTAATTTTGAAAAATAGGTAATAACGTTTAATTACCAACCTAATGGAACGGGACCATCATCAGATATAACAGAAAATAAAATTGTAGTCTTGGACTATATGCCTCGAACTATAACTACGAATCTCAAATCATTTGATAATTTATTAAATACTGAAACAATAGTTTTGCACGAATTGAATATTTCTTACGAAGATATTTTTAAAACATTTAAAGAAAAACTTATGACCAAAATTTTAAACGGTGAATACGCTATGAGCGATAACGACGTTATTAATCTGGACAAAATGATAGGATTAGCGTGTATTGCTATGAGTGAATCTGAAAAAAATAACAAAAAATTACGAACCAGGAACAGCATTTTACAGAATAAATATAAAAATTATGACTGTGCAGTTAAAGAATTCAGTAGGCTTAATTCTGAAATGGATAAAATAAAATACAATCTTTGTTTAGCATTAGGTCGTAGGTTCAATGACAAGGAAGATGTTATGCATTTGACTAATTTTTGCGTTGCATTAGCTGCACGTGAAAATGAATATCATTACATTCTGATAGAAAACGATAAGTTGAAATACATTATAAATAAGCAACTGATGAACATACGCGTTAAAACGTTAAACAATTATGATGAAGTTCTACAAAGCTTGGAGAAGTTAAAAGAAAAACTGTGTATTAAAGATCTCAAAATATCGCAGTTGAAAGATGAGTTATGTTTTATAAATGAAGAAAAAAAAAACAAATTACAATTATTGCATAAAAATTTGTCAGAGTTTCCTGAAAAATTGATCGATCAAAACGTCCATGACGCATTTGATTGTTCTCAAAATAATGACGAATTGTACAAAGGCAAAATGTTGATCGCAGAACAGATTAATCAAATCCAAGGATCTACCAACTTCGAATCCGAAAACCACCAACTATGTGATTTAATCAATATGTTTGTGAGATTGGCAACTGATAAAGAAGAAGATTTAAAAACAATTAATAGACGTTTAGTTAGAAAAGTAGAAGATAAGAATCAACAACTACTAAAAGAAATTGACGATCACAAAAAATGGCAGAAACATTTGGAAAACGAGAACGCTAAACTAAATTCTGAATTTGAACATAAAAAACAGATCCAAAAAATTTTAATTAGCAAAGAAGACGAACATAAGAAACTCAAAGAAGATTGTTCGAAAATGCAATTAATGTGCGATGAGCTAAATAAGAAATATCCACACTTAATAAAGTCGCTCAACGAACACCGACAACTATTGACTGAGAGTAATATGAGACGTTTCGATAACGATAACCTAATTAAAACGCTTCAATTGAATTTAATAGAACAGACCAATAAATTTGAACTCGTGAATGCAAAGTATAATAAAGAAAAAGAAAAATGTCAGGAAAACGAAACTTACACGCAACAAATGATGGATGAATTTACGAGCTGTCTCCAAAAAAAAGAAATCAATATCGCATTGGTACAAAATGAGTGTAATGATTTGAAACATCAAATAAAGGCAGAAGAAGACTATATCGAACATTTAAAACACGAGATTATTACATTAAAAAATAAAAATAAAACCATAAAAGAAATAATAAAAGCCAAAAGTAAACAGCAGCAGCAGCACAGAACAACGTCACAGTCGTCTTCGTTGATATCCGATAACGAATTAGAACAGCAAATGGACATACTACTAGACAATATCAGTACCTGGCAAAATAGTATAGTCGGTTATGAGAAAGTGTTGTACAACATGCAAAACGCCATGCATCAACAGTCTAAGATAAGAAACTACTGCATAGCCAAAAACCAGCATCTTAAAGATATTGAATACAAAGCAAGAATTACTGAAAATTTGATTCAAGAAAAAGAAGTTATTCTATTCCAACACCAAAATGAGATTGAAGATATGAAAGTGAAATACAATTCGAAAATCGCACGCATGGCAGGTATGTCTAAAAATATAATATTGTATATTACGTTTAACTTGTTATAAATTAATATCGGTTTTTAATTCTCAGACACAGAAGTTAATTTAAGAAATGAAATTCGAGATTTAAAGGAATGTTTAAAACAGAAAAGTTTGGATATAATGATCTCTGAAAAAGTAGCAAGTTTACATCTCAAAGAATCTTTAGCCGCAGTTAAAGAACACCTGTATAACCTTCAAGTATGTAGATAATCGTTAATCAATAGTCAGTGAGTATTAACTAATAATTATTACCTTTTTATTTAACTTCTTTCAAGATTTTCTTATTGTTATAAAATATTATACATATTATGCAACATTATAGTGGTGTATATACAGTACTTGAATTAGAAATAGAAGGGGGATACAAAAGTATTTAAAAAATGTGTGTGTCCGAAAATTTATATTTCTTATTGATTGGGATTTAGGATTCAACTAAGACTACACTAAATTATTTTTGAAAAATACAAGCACTGTGTATATATTATGATAAATAATGGGGAAGTAGGTAACCACAAGCCTCTCTTATGTACGTTAGGAGTCGAGTGTAAGACCTGTGTAACTACTGTCTACTACCCCATAGGTCGTCATTGATTAGGTCGCTGAAATAGATGCGTTCAATTTGAATTCAAAGATAGTTAATAACCTATGAGCTACGAAAAACCATTCCAAGTGTCTGTTAGCCTATATTTCTAAAAATATTGTATTATATATTATTGTATATACGCTTTCAGTCAAATTGATGAAAAATGTATTATTTTCTAAAATTTTTGTAACGAGTAGGTAAATTTTACTCTAAGATTTCTCAAAAACATATTAACAGTGGGTTTAACCATGTATTGAAGTATTAGTACACGATTATATAAAATAAAATAATATAGGACCATTCCAATAGGAAGTACCTACATAGTATCAGGTATTTGATGAAACAAATAGGCACCCAACAAATTGCTAATTTATGATTTCTATTCTAGACATGATCTTCGTAGCATATTTACAGAAGCCTGTGGGGAAGGAGATTAATCTAATTTTAATAATAATTAGGATATTGAAACTATATTTTTTGTCTTTATCGATATCGAGTTGTTCTTACCCTTTAAAAAAAATTGTATGCATTGTGTGTTTAAACATTGTCACCAAATTATACATTTTTATATTAAAAAAATATGTTAATATCATTTTTTCATTACAGTTGTAAAGTAATGTCACTTGAAAACTATCGCTGCAAATGTGCAAGGAGACCAATAATGAAATACTAATTGTATTTTATTTACTTTATACCACTATTTAATTACTTTAAACCCTTAACTGGAACTATTCAATTTAAATCAATTATTTTTAGCAATTTCTTTGATTAGTTTTATCAAAGTTCTTTCAACTGTACTGTTTATATTACAATGTAACTTAGTTATATTTATTTATTTTCCTAATTTATCAAATTTATGTTAATAAATAACTTAGAGTAATGAATTTAATGGATACAAATAAATGTCAATTGTTACTATTTAGTACTTTTATTTGAACATCAGTCATA
>NC_042495.1:40064105-40078143 GCF_005508785.2 Acyrthosiphon pisum | reverse complement strand
AAAAAAAACTAATTAAATTGGAAACTGAAATTGTCCGTAAACAGCTCAAAACAAATCAAAATATTTTGAAAATTTTATCATGTGTAGAAAATGGAAATATAAACAACCAGTGAAAATTTCATGTATCTACAGTCATTCGTTTTAAAGTTACACCTAAAACCAAAATCAATTTTCTCGAAAACAGATTTTGCGTAAAAATTGACCGTTTTTCCTTAATTTTTCTTTTGTTTTTCACGGCACTTTTTAAAATCCTGGAAAAATGTCAGTCAGCCTATGATATTACCAAAGGTGGGCATTAACTAGTTAAAAAGTTTATTTTTCTTATTTTTTAACTTAACTAGTTTAATTTACAGTTGAAGTAACTTAGCTTTTCTTAGTTGATTTTAAAAAAATCCATCAAGTTAAAAACATATTGAAATTTTTCGTTTATACGTAAATATTACTATATCAGTATAAAATAAAAATAATCCAAGACAAAAACACAAACATTTCTGTTATTTTTCTTGATAACATAATTTTGTGTATATTAATATATTTCATTAAGTTGTAAATTATATATTATGCGAGTTGCAATTATAAATGTTTTTAATAAAATTAATAATTTTAAATTACAAATTGACAATTGTTATGTTTTAATAATGTTATAGAACTTATAATATATATGAAGGTCATGTACTCATCTTCACGTATTATGACATTCCATTGCTATACGATATAAAAAAATATTATGCATTTATATTCATACTGTATGACTGTATGAGTGTACCTACTACCTATATGTCAGACAATTATTTTCTAACGACTAAAGCCTAGCCTAGTATAATGGATATTGGCTACAAACGTTTAGAAATGAATTATGATTTGATTAGGTATGCAAATTTATCAGTACTAACGTCTAGGTGATCATTAAACAGTTATTCTCGACGTATTAATTGATACGATAATTTGTTTCTATATATACCTAATGTAAATACAAAGTCGATTAAAGTGTATAATACCTATATACATGTATAATAATTTTTTCTCTGTTATAATTTATTGAGTATACCTATATTATATTATATAAATATATTACTTTAAATGGGTTAATAATTTGTATGTTGTAGCAAAAAAAATGTCTGATTATTTCCAACAAACTAACACTATAAATCAATCGGAAAATAATGATGGAAACAAAAAGGACGAGGTTAGCATTTAAAAAAAAAATTATCAGTTTAATTAATTTGATTACTAATAAGTTAACTCATTAATTTTTAATAAATCAACTGATTCATTTATTAGGTCATTGAATTAAAAATATTTATTTAAATATATAACATACATGTACATAATATTAGATAAAATAACACATAGGTAACAAACCTACAATACAATATATTTTTTTTAATTTTGAAAAATAGGTAATAACGTTTAATTACCAACGTTTAACTTGTTATAAATTAATATCGGTTTTTAATTCTCAGACACAGAAGTTAATTTAAGAAATGAAATTCGAGATTTAAAGGAATGTTTAAAACAGAAAAGTTTGGATATAATGATCTCTGAAAAAATAGCAAGTTTACATCTCAAAGAATCTTTAGCCGCAGTTAAAGAACACCTGTATAACCTTCAAGTATGTAGATAATCGTTAATCAATAGTCAGTGAGTATTAACTAATAATTATTACCTTTTTATTTAACTTCTTTCAAGATTTTCTTATTGTTATAAAATATTATACATATTATGCAACATTATAGTGGTGTATATACAGTACTTGAATTAGAAATAGAAGGGGGATACAAAAGTATTTAAAAAATGTGTGTACCCGAAAATTTATATTTCTTATTGATTGGGATTTAGGATTCAACTAGGACTACACTAAATTATTTTTGAAAAATACAAGCACTGTGTATATATTATGATAAATAATGGGGAAGTAGGTAACCACAAGCCTCTCTTCTGTACATTAGGAGTCGAGTGTAAGACCTGTGTAACTACTGTCTACTACCCCATAGGTCGTCATTGATTAGGTCGCTGAAATAGATGCGTTCAATTTGAATTCAAAGATAGTTAATAACCTATGAGCTACGAAAAACCATTCCAAGTGTCTGTTAGCCTATATTTCTAAAAATATTGTATTATTAATATACGCTTTCAGTCAAATTGATGAAAAATGTATTATTTTCTAAAATTTTTGTAACGAGTAGGTAAATTTTGCTCTAAGATTTCTCAAAAACATATTAACAGTGGGTTTAACCATGTATTGAAGTATTAGTACACGATTATATAAAATAAAATAATATAAGACCATTCCAATAGGAAGTACCTACATAGTATCAGGTATTTGATGAAACAAATAGGCACCCAACAAATTGCTAATTTATGATTTCTATTCTAGACATGATCTTCGTAGCATATTTACAGAAGCCTGTGGGGAAGGAGATTAATCTAATTTTAATAATAATTAGGATATTGAAACTATATTTTTTGTCTTTATCGATATCGAGTTGTTCTTACCCTTTAAAAAAAATTGTATGCATTGTGTGTTTAAACATTGTCACCAAATTATACATTTTTATATTAAAAAAATATGTTAATATCATTTTTTCATTACAGTTGTAAAGTAATGTCACTTGAAAACTATCGCTGCAAATGTGCAAGGAGACCAATAATGAAATACTAATTGTATTTTATTTACTTTATACCACTATTTAATTACTTTAAACCCTTAACTGGAACTATTCAATTTAAAAATCAATTATTTTTTTGCTTTTTATTTTTAGCAATTTCTTTGATTAGTTTTATCAAAGTTCTTTCAACTGTACTGTTTATATTACAATGTAACTTAGTTATATTTATTTATTTTTCTAATTTATCAAATTTATGTTAATAAATACCTTAGAGTAATGAATTTAATGGATACAAACAAATGTCAATTGTTACTATTTAGTACTTTTATTTGAACATCAGTCATAATAATAGTTCAATATTGAACTCTATACACCTAACATTCTTATTTTAAAAATGTTTAAGAATTAACATGATAAATCTTACAATAATTATGATTAATTTAATACCAAGTCAATTATTACACATCCAAGTACTCGGTAGATATTGTTTTACCATTTATTTGAATAGGAAATTTATTAGAGTCAAATGACAATTACACATACAGTTTTGAAAAATTATTCACAAGACAATAATTATCATTAAAAAATATTAAATTTAAATTTGATTTGTTACTCACAACGGAAATAGAGTAACTGGTTAAAAATATGGAAACAGGACACAATATGTAAAGCTGCTTTCACCATAGGTCACAAACGACCATTCAGTATATAAAACAGCTAATATTGTATTACTTAAAAAACAGTAATTGTATAGTAAATAAAAACTAAATGCTGAGCTGTAGCAACTGACAATATGTATTAAGAATATTAACAATCCAAACATTATTTTGTACTAGAATTATTTACAACAATAAATTAATTGTCAACTACAATACTGTCTAAACAACAAAACATTGATGTGTGTGTGTGTGTAGATATATATATTAAATTATATTATATTATTTACTTATTTTACTTAAATAGTTAAATGGGATAAAATAAATTGACATTACAATTTCTTTTTTTTTATTTAATGTTAAACATAAACTTAAAACATATTTTCAGTGGCTAAAAAGTTCTTAAAAAATTCTTTAGTTGGAATGAGAAACAAAAAAAAAAAATTTCCTAAACTTTGAAACACACCGAGAATACAAAATAAAAAAACCAACACGAGGTACTTATTTGATTATCTTATAATTTAATCAAAATGTTTATACAAAAGTAGCTTAAATTTTAAACGATAATATATAATATATATATATATATATATATATTTTTAGAAGACAAACCTATGAACTAAATTACAATTTCAATTTTTTATTTTGTAAATATTATTTATATTAATTACTTATGCTTAAGTAGTATTAAATTTATTTAAAAAAAAAAATGAAATTATTGCATTTATAATCCTGTTATTAAAAAAAAAACCATTAAGTTAATAGTCGGTGGTCAAGTTAGTTTAAGTATTCCAGTCAAGTGTTACCTAAAGTTTAGAAACTTTTTTTCACAAGTACATGCTCAAAACTTGACTGATAGTGAGTGACTAGAGACTTAGAACATGTACACAAGACAAATTAGTAGGAATATCCTGTTTAAAATTTAAAAAAAATCCAATTTTGTCTTAGTCACTCAGTAGCAAAAAAGCTTTGTTTTACATATTATGTATAAAAAAAAAAATTACATTTTTGGAATCAAATTCTATCGAACGGAGTTACCGAGTACATGCGGCACTATGTATAAATTATATAAAATTAAGAGACTTGTTCAATTGTACATTATGTCAGTTTACACATCATCATCTTCTTCTACACCATCTACATCGTCTTCATCATCTTCTGAACAACCTGTGAAAATAGTGTGATGTGAAAAAATAGATTATTAGGAATGTGTAGTGTAAGCAACATACCGTCAGCTTCATCTAGATCATCTTCACCTTCGGCGAATTCTTCTTCCTCATCTTCTTCGCCTTCGGGTTCATCTTCTTCATCTAGGTCTTCCTCACCATTTTCTTCTTTTTTCAATTTTTTCACTTCTTCTGATTTTTCCTATAATTTACCACAGAGAGCAATTAGTTATTTTAAACACGTGTTACATAACAAAATCACAGAGATAAATATAATAATAATTTTGTATACACTGGATTTAATATCAGACTATAATCGCTAAGGCGGTATTATAGAATTTTTAGAATGCAGGCATTTAGGCTGCGTACATTACGTCATTCCGTGCTGAAAAATGGCGTCGACAATTCGGGACGTGCGAGCGTTTTCAAAATATAATATTATAATGTGCGAAAGAAGCAACTAAACTTCGCTGGTCTCAAGAGTCCGCGTCAAGACACCGCGCGCGCAATAATATTAATATCGGGTGGATATAAATATATATTTTTATAAAATTAAAACAATAATTCCCCCTACCGACCGCACCAACGACAGGGCGATGGCCGAGATGGATCAGTAACGCGTCCGTCACCTTGTTCTCGGCGTATCCGTAACGCGCGGAAAACACGCGTCCCAGACGACGGTCGGCCGGTTCCCCCGCCAGCCGCGCCGACGGAACACAACGCCAACGTCTGCCATCCGTTACCGAAAAGTGGCTGCGGCGGCGCGTTCAAGCGGTGTGCGGTCGGTACGCATAGAGTACTCTCGGAGAGAGAACCAATTTCTTTTAGTATGCGAAAAAAAGGCCGTCTAGTTATTAGAACAATAATAACCGTACGACGCGCCGCAATAATGAGTACTGTATATTAATAATGTAATAATAACCAAAGACGCGAGTTAAACGCGTGTGTGCGGCGCGTGTAATTACACGGCGTTTTGTGGTCAATTTCCAGTACGAGAAAACGAGTACGGCGGCGGCTACTATGGCGGGGGTACCGCGCCGCTGTTCCGACGCCGACATGATAGACCGGGCGGGCGGGTGTGCTTACGGTTGGTAGGCGGGAGGGGGGTGGTGGTTAAAAAGAGACCGGGTAAACAACCGTCGGTGTGCCGGAAACAAACAACGCACGGCGTCGCCGAATGTCGGAATACCTACGACAAACCGAGGTGATTGGTGAGGGTGATGATCGAAGCGATGATGATGATGGCGGCCGCGGAGGCGACGACCGAAGTTTCCTGAACGGTATCGGGACAATAAACCACTCGGCGGACGATAAAAATCGAGATATGAAAATAATATAATAATTTCGATACAACGATCGGATCGAATGAGAAGTCGTGTTCGAAATATTAATAAACGAAAAAATTTCGAGTGGCCACGAGCGAGAAACACCTAAGTGTGGTACCGCCAGAGGAGTAAAGGACGCGAAGAAAAAAAAAACAGCTCGCACGCTTCTATAAGACCGGGGGTTAAAAATGGCGGGCATGCGGTGCGTTTTGTAATCGCGGCGGCGGCGGTCGCCGGTAACCGGCAACGCGGTGACGGTTGCGGCGGCCCGCGCAATATTTCGAAAATCAGGGAAAACGCGCGCCAACGGACGCGCGGGATCTGCCGCGTACGCGCGAATTTGTTGAATATATATACGAGTCTCTATGTCACCCTATCGAACAATATTGTTGTTGTTTTCGTCGTTGTAACGACCGGCGACGCCGCTGGGTTAAATACAAACTGAAGTATGTAGGTATATTATATAACAAAAAAATGAAAAACTGTCAGGACTACTTACGTCTGCTGTTCTTTTGGTGCCCTTTAGGTCGGCCTTGGCGTCCACAACATCGTCGGCGATTTTGTCTACGGCGACGTCGTTCTTGGCTTCTTTCGTACTCATTTTGGGGTTTTTGGTTTTGAAAATAAAAAAATTTTTAAAAAAAAATTTCAAAAAACGTACTGCTGGACGGGGATTCGCGACGTTTGGAAAATTGACGTGAATAACGCACCGTTACGGAGTGCGTGTGCTTGTTGCGGGCAGAAAACCTAGTCACACGGACTTGCGGACGGAAATAATCGTGAACACGAATAAAAACCGAATGTTATGCACGCGGGTCGGCACGGGAAGCGAACAGAGCACACGGACGATCGGACAAACGCACAGCGAATACGGCCCAAGCGAGCGGCGTTCTTTGTTTGTGAAGATGGCGCGTGCTGGTGGGGCTGGACGTCGCCGATTTTCTAAAGTCCGTTTTCACCGGTCACCGGCCGTTTAAAACCCCGGAGATGGTTGCTAAATTTTTTGGACATTTTTCTTAACGTGTTGATGCTTTTTTTTTGTTTTTAAATTGTCCACGGACGAAATCCGAGAAAAATCGAGAGGGGTTTGAGATTAAAACCGGAGGCCCGCGGTAATGGTGTTGAGATTAAAGCAATCGAGAGCGCGGCCTCGCGGACGCTTCAAGCGTTAATATCGAACAAAAAAAAAACACGACGCGGTGGCGGACGGTGTTTTTATACGAATTCAAAACATTGAACCAATTTCGGAAACAACAATAATTTATCACACACCGTAGTTCTGTTATTCCAATAATATAATATAATATTATTATTATGCAGACGAACGCACACGATATGTATATTATAATCTTACAGTCGTCGCGGGCCGATTGGGTACTCATATTAGTACCTACTTATTACTATTAATTTTTTTTCCATCGCATGTTCGCATCGACGAAAAATTTGTTTTTAATTATACACGTCGTACCGGCATGACTTTCGGCAAATGCAACACATTGTCGTATAGTATTATTGTTATAGAACATGTTTCGTGTTTTCTACACACTCTGTCGTCATTTTACAGCTTCTCACATAATATTATTATAAGAATTATGTATATATATTTGATTATCGGGGTACATTTTCAAATTCAGTCTAAAGACACACGTCGCAGCCCAATAATAATAATACCAATGATCAATGGGTTTTTCAATTTCAAGCACAAGACCGATATAACATGGACACATTAGTTTGTCTATGCAATATCATAATTTACCAATTGGCAATTATTACGTGTGCGTAAATAGTACGGTAACCACGATAGTCTCGCGGGGGCGCCGCCGCACTTCAACAGTATAATAGTGCCTTGGTCGGACGTAAACACACTTCGGCTATGGTCAGCGGGTGGGTGGCGTTCGGGTATACAGTACCGTACCGAGTACATACTTATTTATTCGAAATTCGAAATATTTTTTTGCGCGCGTTCGAGCGTTTTTACCTTGGACGTCAGCTGTGAGTTACCGACAGTTCTTGTACGACCGCTACGATCGAGATCCGAGAAAAATACAAAGCTGTTCGTCAAGACTTCGCTAATGGCCGTTACTGTTTGTTTAAAATACCCTTTCCCGCGCGTAAAATTGGTACACACACATTTATTATGCCTACAATATATTATAGTATAATAATAAATACTTATAATACTTATATACGTCCGTCCGTTATATTATTATTTAATATTATATTAAACAATTAACAGTAAACTGGTCTTATTGTTTAAGCGTGTGTGTGTGTGTACTGTGTACTTTTGTGTGTGTGTGCGTGTGTGTATGTGTGAGCACGTCGTGTACAATATACATTATATAAAATGGCGATTTTTGGACAGGACACAGGAGCCGTAAATCGTACCGTGTCCAATAAAATGTGTATTATAATGTTATGAAAAAACAATAAGGAATACGTATATTTTTATTATATAATAATATTACGAGTTTAACGGTTCCGGCGATCCAGCTCCGCCATTGCCGCCTCCGATGCCGCATTGCCGCCTACGCGCGTCGCCGCCACATTGATTTTCCAAAGAGAATATAAGTCGGACCACCGCGTGCCGGGGAAGTTGTAAAAACTCGCAGAGTGTTTGACGCGTCTGCTTGTAAAATTTGTACCAGAGGCCCGCGCGCGTCGTCGTATCGTAAACTCGTAACGAATAACGAATAACGATTATAATAATATGGCGTCACTAACTGACATTCGCCGCTATGCGCTCATTTAGATATAATAATATATTTTATAATAAAACGACGTGTAAAATAATATGTTATATTTTTCGTCAACAATATCAATCCGTTATTTCGTTATTCACGTGCGGGACTTCGATGAAATATTATGTGCGGTTCGTGGTGGACCAGCGTATAATATAATATAAATTTCGCTAAAATAAAATATACATAACAGTATTACGTTAATTTGTTGGACATAACGAATTATTCGGTACATGCGATCGTATGAAAAATAAAAAGCGGGGCGATTGAAGTTTAACAACAGTATAATTGAATATTATAATTTTTAATGGTCGATTAGAAGGATTTAAGTATATTATGATATAATACGATATCAAATTCTAATAGGTATTATATTATATTATGAGATAAAATATTGTAGGAAGGATTTAAATTTGTTGGCATCCATATTCATTATATAGAACTATAGAACTGCTGGACGATTTTTTTCTTGGTATGAGCGTATGCGAATACGAAAAATGTAAAAAAAAAATATCGTAAATCCAATGTACCGGTATACGCAGGGTCGCCTCACAAGGAAATCAGAATCTATATAATATTATTATAATGCGGCAGATGACAGCAGCTGGTGCCGAGCGTTGTATTGGGTACTCTCCGCTATAGACGCGAGTAACGATACGACGCTGTTCGAATTACATTGCTCGTATTTTCGACATCGCCGAGTTGTCTATGTACGAACCGCCGAAGCCGTTCGGCTGGTCGTGGCCCTAATGCCCTATGTGCAGGGGTGAAATTTAAAAACACGTTTGAACGTTTGAATATAATAAATAATAATGTATAGGCAAAAAAAAATCGTATATAATAGGTACCTCCTATAACGTGTATAATGTACGTCATATTATAGGTCCAGTCGGTTTATAGTTGTTTGGAAGGGCCGGCGGCGACAAACAATCAGAATTTTCATGAACACCCGGCTCACGCATGCGCGTGTACCTCCACTCGCGTATTTTTATTTTCGTTTTTAAAATTTCGCATTAATTAAGTTTGTTTTTCAACTAAATATTTGTGTACCATGCAGTCAGTCGAACCCCTATCGCTAACCAGTTTCGTACAAATTATGCTTTCAAAATATTATCTATATAATATTGTATATTATGCGTTTGGTAATGGGTATATACTATACAGAATAGTAATGTAAGCTATTATACTTATAGGTACCTACTGTAGTGATCCCTCACTATCGTTTATATTTTGAGTTCGACGACGTTGATGTGTTGCGTAGGAGAGGTTCGACAGAGTAACAAGTTACACCGTAATAATTATAAGTGATTTATTTAAGTTACAAAGAGTATAATGTTTTACATTTAATATATAAATTTGAGGACAGAGCGATAAGCACCTGCCCGAGAAAATAGTAATACTTATATGTACGTTGTACTGACGGTACTAGGTCTGAACTAATTCTAATTTGGCTATGGATGGAGACTCGTATATATACAGAGTCTCCCCTAAACTAATAAGTACACGGTAGAGACTAGGAGATGGATCAAAGGAGTACCGCCGCAGTTGTTGTTGTCGGCTCGCCCTTGTGTGTCATCTAGATTATTTAGCAAAGCAGTTTGGCACTTTTCGTAACTGGTGAAAAGTGCAATGATGTAGAAACAATAAATGCAGTGGTCAGTTGGTTGACAGCTTACACGTGCCCTTGTAATCTAAATCTGCGATCTAGTAAATATGATTAGTCATATTTGTAAAAATGTAGTAAAGCGGCGGTCGGTTTACTACACTACCTACTGAATGATTTTAAGTAGAATCATTGGCGTACTAAATTTAGTACTAATTTAGTACTAATTTAGTACTAATTTTACTTTTTAGGAAGAATTTGTTTGTGATATAATTTTTTTATCAATAATAACGGAAAACTAAAATTTACTAAAATGAATTGTATTGTACTTAGCCAAATTGTCCATCATAATAAAATAAACACCTTACATTTTAAAATTCCTTTGTAATAATCTTCTATGTAATCCTATTATTAATACAGCTGGACATTACCCATGTCATTATTGCATGTGGGTACCGATGAGTATATGAGTATTTCCAAGAAAATATCGTAGATATGGACGAATGGTGTAACTATCTTGACAATATCTTCTATCCCCAGTCCCCGTGTTAATCTGTAATCGTTATCGTCGTTTTCACGAATTACCGTGGCACTAGGTCAAGTTTGGACTAGCCCACCGGGAGATCGGGAAAATTCCTGTTGGGCCCTATGCATTTTATGGGGTACCTATTAGGCCCCTATACATGAGGCGATTGCCATGGCAATGTGATCTGTACGCGATTTATGCAATACAGTAGAAAACGTTTATAATTACGTTCAAGGGACCAAAGAAAATAGGTCATAATAACTGGTTGTCATTATAACCAAAATGACTAAAAAAAAATTGTAACTTCAATAAATATTATTATTATTATTATTATTATTATTTATTTATGTAATGTATAATATAGAAAAAAAGTAAAGATAAAAACATTTAATTATGTAAATATTTAAATTAATTAATTCAATTATTATTTTTTAAAAATCTGTTATTTCATTTTAAAACACTTGTTCGATTTTATCTTGAGCTTTCCATGTGTTAGAAATCTTAGAGTGTCCTGTGCCCCTAATTCATTAGGTATGTGGGAATTTTTTTTCATCTTTTTTAAACGAAACATGACATTTGATTTTTCTTCAATTGTGGATTGCTTTCGTTTGCTCATTTTACAATTTCACAATATTTAACATAATCACACAAAACACATTTAATCGCATGACGATTACCTTAAAATAAAACTGACGACTAAACAACGATGAAATTATCGGTATTATCATTTGTAATAGAACCTTCAATAAAGTAAAGTCATTATAGATAAGATATTTTTCCAATATAACCAAAAATAACCGTCATAACATCCGTATTGTCATTATAAAGACGTTATAAAAACCGATACAAATTGGTACATACAATATTGGAGTTTTGCAGGGACCTTAAATCTAAAGTCATTAGTCATTACACCCAATATGTCACTACAATCGGAGTCATTATAAACGTTTTCTACTGTACGTGGATATGAGAGGACCGCATACGAAATTGTCGTGCGATTATTATTGAATATTGATAGAAAATTATTATGTATTATAAAATATAGAATCTTATAATAATTAAATGAATATGCTAAAATACCCGTTGTCGTCAGTCGGCACTACGGTCTCCTATCTATTTTTATCTTTATTTTATTTTATTAATCTTGAATATCGCTTCAAGGACAAAAACGAGGTAACATTAAATTTCTCGTATATAGATCCAAAATATTTTAAACAAAATAATTACATTTTTGTCCGAATCAGATTTTTAAATATTATGTTTTTCGTTAAATTATTTTTAAAATGGCCCAAATCCTATCAAAATCAAAGCTACAGATCTGAGAGAAGAACTACTAGACTATAGGAAGTAAATTAGTTATCTTTAGCAGTTGTCGACTTTAGCAGATTGGTACAAACACTATCGTCTACCAATCAGCATAACATACCTACTTATTACCTCGTGTATTACTATTGATTATAAATACTAGTATTTATCATGGTTGTAGATATTATACAATTATACAAAGTAGGTATTTAGTATATCAAATGGTATAGTAGCATACAACATTTTTTAACATTCAACAACAGTGATATTTAAAATAAATGATAGGTACCTATTACATATAATATAAATATATATTTAAAAAACATATTAAATCACATCAACATTACCTAATTAGTAATTAACATAGGTATATTATATCTTATAGGTATCAATTACGTAGGTACCTAATTATAAAAATAAATATTGGATTTTTATTCCATCGAACTTTTTTTCGCTGAATTTTCAGGTAGAATACCCAGTTAATCAAATGCAATACAGTCAACTCGCGATATAACGAATATCGATATAACGAAAATCTTGATATAACGAATAAAACTACCGGTCCCTTGAAAATATCGCGGTATAATATAATTTCGATGTAACGAACTTTCGATATAACGAATTTTTTTCTCGGTCCCTTGAAATTCGTTATATCGCGAGTTGACTGTATAATATTCGAAATATACATTACAAACTCGCTGTATGATAAAAATACCGTTTAACACCTAACAGTGTAATAGCATCAATAGGTACTTATTATAATACTCATTATATTTATATGATCAAATAAATATAATAGTTACCTGTTGGCTGTTTAAGGCTGTTGTAGTGTAATGACATAAATTACATACCATGATGATGACATGGTGACAAAAATCAAGATGAATAAATTTGAATGGTTATACTATAATACGGACAGTGGACAAAATTTAATGGGCTAGTTAATTAATAGAGATTCATTCGGGATAAATTAAATAGCTGATCTCAGTGATGAAGTAATGAACCAATAATAGGCAATAAGGATACATGGAGTAGGTGCCGATATGCATATAGGTATACCTACTATAATATGGTTAGGTAGTATTTATTATTATTTATTTGATTTGATGTTAAAATGATTTTAGATTTAACAATAGGTATACTTAGTATTATATTTACTTAAAATAAATAAATAAAACATAATTATACATTGTTAATTTGTTACTAATTATCTTACTTCGCTATAATACAATAGAAAACCGAATTTACCAAATTTGCAAATAGATACCTACGCGGCTGCGTAATAAGCATAATATTCAGCCTTGTTGAATATATTCATTAAAAATATTTTTTTAAACATTATTGTCTTTATTATTAGCTCTATATTATTGCTAGGTGCTTGTATGTATGCAAAAATTTAAAATATCCATTGTCCATGAGGAACGAAGCAGGTAAGTTTATAGTAGGTGTAACTATGATATTTAAATTATATTTTGTTATTATATTTTTAACTGCCCTTAAGAGTATTAGTATTAACTATTAAGCATAAAGCAGTTATACATTATACATATCTGAAGTAAAACTATTGTACATTTTTTATAATTTATAATATTTAGATAATAAATAATAATTATAATAAATATTAAATTTAGGCTAATAATGGCCATAGATCATAGCTGCTGGGCTCTAGAGTCTAGACCAATAAAAAAATATTTAAAAAATTAATATATTAAATTTAAAAGCAAATACAAATATTTTATAAAGTAATCTCATTAAATTTTTGTGTTTATTTAGAAGGAGAATATTTGCAATTTGCATGCCTATATTAAAATACTAAAATACATAGGTATATGTACAAATAAGTGATACATACCTATATATTTTCATAAATAAAAAAAAGGTGGGTAAGTGGATTTCGCTCTGCTGTACAGTAGGTTACAAGTCGGTCACTGTATAATGGTTGGTATTAAATTTGAATTCAATGATATAATATCATTGTATAAGAAAAACGATTCTGAGCTGAGACGGTATGTCAGGTATAAGACATAATATTATATTATAGTCTATAGTATTTAAAAAAAATTGTCCTATAATAGGTACCTATAATAAATATATACATCAACAAAAAACC
>NC_042495.1:40062408-40064055 GCF_005508785.2 Acyrthosiphon pisum | reverse complement strand
CTTGTATTATGTTATAATTATTTATTGTACATATTATTGTTAAAGATACAACAACGAGCGGATTGAACCAAACTCTTAGCCATAATATACGCTCGGGCCGGTGATATTCTTCTTCTTCTTCTTTGGCTTTTTACAGGCCTTTAAGGCCCATTGCCGCAACAACATATTTTCTCCAATCTTCTCTTTCTTGAGCCGTTTCTTCAGCATTCCTTACTCCCAGCATTTTCAGGTCTTCTTTTATTCTGTCTGTCCATCTTTGTCTAGGTCGTCCTCTGGGTCTCTTTGCGGTTGGTTTCCATGCAGTTATATGTCCAATTAGTCCTTTTGATCTCCATACATGTCCGGCCCAGCCTATTCGGGCGCTTTTCAAGATCCCAACAATATTGGGTTCATTATACAAATCTTCTAAATTTTTATTGCTTCGTGATTCATATTCTCCTTCATTGTTTTTCTTTGGGCCAAATATCTTCCTCAAGATCTTTCTCTCAAACACTTCTAACTTTTTTTCATCTGACTTTGTCGTCGCCCAAGTACTGCTTGCATACAGAACTACTGGCCTGACTAGAACTTTATATAATGTTACTTTGGATTTTCTTGATAGTAGTTTTGACCTGAACAATGGTAATAGTCCATAGTAACACCTGTTCGCTGCGATGAGCCGTTTTTTCACTTCTTCATGGCTATTAGCATCTTCATTAATATCTACACCTAAGTATTTAAAATTTCTTACCCTTTCAAACTTGTACTCATTTACTTTCAAGGAGTCTGATCCATGATTGTGTCTAGATACTATCATGTATTTTGTCTTTGTCTCATTTATTTTTAATCCAATTTTTTTCCCCTCCTTTAGTAATATATCTGTTGTGTTTTTTAGGTCGTTGACTGTTTCAGCTAATAAGACTATATCATCAGCGTAAGCAACAGCTGTTAGATGTTGATTGTCATTTATTTCTATGCCCTTTGCTTGGGATATTACTGTCCTCATAACTGATTCTAAAGCGATGTTGAACAGTGCAGGTGATAGTGCATCACCTTGCCTGAGTCCAGTCGTCACCGGAAACTCCTCAGATAATTCTCCTCCAAAACTAATTTTACTCTTTGAATTACAAGTACACGATTTTATTAATCTGTTTAGCTTGGCTGGTATTCCTAGTTGGTCCATGACTTCCCATAATTTGTCTCTGTTGATTGAGTCATAGGCGGCTTTGAAGTCAACAAATAATAAATAGGTATCCTTGTTGTATTCGTGACTCTTTTCAACAACTTGTTTTACAATGTGTATTTGATCTAATGTTGATTTTCCTAACATAAAACCAGCTTGATAATCTCCAATTGATCCCAATCAATCGTAATAATTATATGCTTTAATTAGTAATAAAAGATAAGACAAAGGAAGTCGCTATTAATAATCCCTTTAATTATTATTCATTTAAAATAGTTAACTATACCAACTCAGTTAATATATTATTATAAGGTGAAGTTTTATGAATAGCAACGGCCATGCTTATTTTTAAATCATCACAATTAATACCATTAATATTTTTAATGTTAAATTTAATCTATTTTCAATGTTGTGTTCATCTTACATACTTATTTAAAATATAATATGTTGAAATATCAGTCAGCAATTAATAGTTAAATAAGTAA
>NC_042495.1:40052548-40062358 GCF_005508785.2 Acyrthosiphon pisum | reverse complement strand
AATATTTATAACTCATAAACTACTTGCCCCAAATTCGATTTTTATGTATCAAAATACTAATAAAAATATTCTGCTTTGGAATATAAAATTAAAACCCTATGTTGTCATTCAAAAAAGTAAAAAACTTAAAAAATTATAAGGATAAAAAATATTTAAAAAATATTTTTTTAAGAAAAATGTTGTTTTATAAGCGACTTGAAACTATGTAAAAAATATTTTCAAAAAATGTTACACTTTTTGAAATAATGAGTGTTGTTTGATAAAAGAATCACCAGAATAACTTTTTCTCACTATCAAAATTAAAAAATTTTTTGTCCCAATCATATCATATTATGAGGGCATAATATCAAAAAAACTGAAGTGGATGTAATGATATATACATCATTGCGCCTACACAGCTTCATGATTCAATATCATCATAATACTATTAAATATGTTATTACCAAAAAACCACAATAAATATCTGTACCCATATACCCATTATATTACCCAAAATTATACACAACAGCCACAATCATATTCATAAATTCATTATATAATTAAAACACAAAACAATATCTAATAAACAATATAATAAATAATATATGTACCCATGTACCCTGATACTAACCAAAAGGTACAAAAACTATGAATAAGTAATATACATATGTACAAATGTCACTAATCTTACAATAACATATTTTGATTATACCCATGTATTTATGCAAAATAAACAACAATTTAATATGGAACAACAAGGTACAAAGATCAATACTATAAGTAGAACCCCCATTTTGATATTCAGATCAGTCTGTTCATACTAGCCATCTGCAGCTGAGTCGGATCTCAGCAGCACAGTATCACACGCACCGTCTTATTTCGCTACTAAAATTATAAAGCAATTATTAACTTAACGTACTCATTCGAATCTTATAATATCTTGTTGTGAATTATTAAAATAACTTTTATTTCAAACCAAAATTGTACTTACGTTATTCTTACAAACTAACATCGTCAATACTCTACTTCCATTCTCTATCATCGTTCATCAAATCAAGCAACATCAACCAGGTAAGAAATTATAATAATACTTACCATATAATCTCCATAATAAAATCATCACAACGATAAGTTAATTAAGACACGCAGGCTCCGGTGCATCACAAATTCATAAAACATCACGAATCATTATACCCTTCGTTTATTAATCTATAGGTACTCATGATCCCAATCAATCGTAATAATTATATGCTTTAATTAGTAATAAAAGATAAGACAAAGGAAGTCGCTATTAATAATCCCTTTAATTATTATTCATTTAAAATAGTTAACTATACCAACTCAGTTAATATATTATTATAAGGTGAAGTTTTATGAATAGCAACGGCCATGCTTATTTTTAAATCATCACAATTAATACCATTAATATTTTTAATGTTAAATTTAATCTATTTTCAATGTTGTGTTCATCTTACATACTTATTTAAAATATAATATGTTGTAAAATCAGTCAGCAATTAATAGTTAAATAAGTAAAATAATTGTTATCTAAAAGATAGTTTTACAATATCATTTACAATTTATTATTTTATATTTTATAACTTAAAAAATAATTAAAGAAACATAAGTTCTAATTTTTATGTATATTAAAATAAATTAAAATAAAATATAATAATATTATTTTAATATGTCTTGTCATATTATATTATAGACAACAAAAAAGATTCAAGATTAAAAATTACACAAATTGTATATACAATTGTTATTATTAATATTTAAATCTATTTATTTATCTTATCGGGTAGGTACTTAGGGATGGGCCGATACTAAAAACGATACTCGATATTGGTGGTATCGGGTCTATCGGTATCGGTTTTTTTTTTAAACCGATATTTGAACCGATACCAAAAAAAAAAAGCCAAATTTATCAGCATAATAGCATTGATTATAAATAGTAATATTTAAATGTAAAATGATAATAGTATTTCGGTTGATAGTATCGGTGATATTTTAATATCGGTTCATTGTTTATGCTGAAAATGTTGGTTTTCAAATATATTGGGTATCGGTTTTTTATTGGTTGCATATATCGGAATATCGGATATCGGTAAAAAGAGGTATCGTCCCATCCCTACTTAATAGTTTAAAAAGTATGTTGTATAATCAGTCAGCAATTAAATACAAGTAAAATAATTGTTATCCAAAAGCAAGTTTTACACTATCATTTGCAATTTATTTTAACAATATATACTTAGTGGAATTATTATATCAATATACATTTTTTATGGAAGGTCCAATGAAGTTAGGTCATAAGAGATCTGGAGGTTTTGTAGTACGGGCCACAAAAACGTGCAGAGGAATCTAACACCCCTGGCGTTTTTTCGTTAGGGCTATCTATTTACTATAACCCTACAGAAAAAAACGCTACTGAATCATCCGCAAGTTTTTATGGCCAATACTATAGTTGATAGGTCCCACCGCAGTTGCTGCTTTTTAGTTTATATATTAGAGTTGATAAAACTTTATTTCTTTAGTTTACATGTTTGCGGTAATAAAACTTTATTTTTGTTGTGTTTTCCTTTTAATCGCTATTGGCAATTGAAAATTATATGTTTTAGTTACAGATAAATGTGCTAATTTTAGATTATCATCTGACAAGAAACGATTAATTTTTGGTTTTACTGTATTGCATAAAGGTAATAATTTTGAAGTTCTGATGTTGTTAAATTTACTTTTAACACATTTGTTTGAGGCAACATTATTTTTTGGTGAAGCAATTGTATTACTTCTGGTTGATGTACTTTTAGTATCTGTGATTTCTTTGATTTTAAGCGGTTCAACATTAGAACATAAACGTTTACTGTACCGATGTAAATGTGATGACGGGTGAATAAACGGCTTTGAGGCATTAATATTATGTTTAGGGTCACCAAAACAATTGAATAAAGCTGTTTTTTGATCTTTTAAATATTCTTTAGAAAATTCATCGGCTGTTTCAGAAACAACCAGTTCTCCGTTGTAAAACATTCTAAAGGTTTCCATCAGATATAGAAGCATGTCTTCATCATTGCCTATCTGGTTGTATAGTTGTTTGAGATATTGGTTTTGCGTATTTGCAATATAATCTCTAATTATATTGTAAAATTCTTTAAAATACTCTTTTTGTTTAGCATCCCCATTTTGATTAACAGTCAGTTCTAAACAAGGAAATGAATTTAATGAATGTTTAATTTGTAATTGTGAATCATTATTAATGGTATTATTATCATCTAATGTTTTTAAACCCAGTGAATCATTAAGTATAATTTTAATATCAGAAACTTTTTTAAAATATTGTTTCTCTTCATTCTCACTCTGAGACAAAAAAGGATTTAGTGTTTTTTGAAAATTTTTTACTACAATTTTGAATGTAGATTTTTTATTATTGAATTTGTTTTTGTTATTGGATAACATAATCGAGGATCTGAGATTAGCAGAAGATTCAATTTCATCTTTAGATAAAATTATATACTTGATTTTTTCATTCTGACTCTCAATGTCAATTTCATAAACTTTATCACCGTCTAACATTTCATAGTCAGATTCTTTTTTAACATTGGATACAATTTTGAAGGTAGATAAGTTTTTATTAATAAATTCATTTTCGTCATCAAATATAATTATACATTTGTTGGATTTCTTATTATCAAAAGGTTCTATTTCATATTTTACTTCTCTATTCTCAGTTTTAGACACAATTTTGACTTTTTCCCCATCCAAAATGACATCACTATTTGATCCTTTTTTAACATTAATCTTGTAGGTAGAAAATTCTTTATTTCGGAATTCATCATCATTATCAGATATAATTATACATGTGAGTCCCTTATATCCTGAAGGTTTAATTTCATCATCAGATATAATTTTATAATTTATCATTCTTTTCTCACTCCAAGATGCAATTTCTAAGACTTTATCCCCATCTAATAATATTTCATGATCCAATGTATTTTGAACATTGGATACAATTTTGAAAGTAGATAATTTGTTATAATTGAATTCCTCTTTAGTAACAGAGGTATTTATATAGGATTGCTCATTAGTATCTGATTTAGTTTCAGCATCAGACACCATTTCAAAATTTGAGTCTTTTACACTATTTAATATATTTTCACTATTCAATATAATTTTACCTTCTAGTGATTTCTCACTATCAGATACAAATTTACAACTCTTTTCTATTTCACGATCTGGTTTTTTTTTAAATTCACAGTTTGAATCTAAACTCAAATCATCATCTGGCCCAATTATTAAAAAGTCTGTTTCTTTTATTTCACAAGCTGGAAATATTTCTTCAGTGTCAGTATCAGAAAACATTTCAGAATCTAATAAATTATTAGTATTACGTACTGTAATTTCAGAATCTGATAAACTTCCAGAATCTGATAAAATTATAGAATCTGATAAACTTTCAGAATCTGATAAAATGATAGAATCTGATAAACCGGCAGAATCAGATATATGCTTATCTGACGAAACATTTTTTATGCAACTTTTTCTGGAAGATTTTTCCCTTTTGCGAAAATATGGATTTATTTTTAATGTACGTTTTAACTTCAGTGGACTTGCACGAACAATATTTTTATTCCCGTTAGATTTGGTAGTATTATCATTTGAGGAATTATTTTCATATAATCTGTAACTTCCAACACATTTATTATAATTTATATGTCAAAAATTAAATTTAAAGGTACTCACATAATTGGCAATGCTGTCAAAGGAGAACTAGAAGGATAAACTATACTGGTATCTTCAGAATCACTTGATTCGTCATGAAAATGTGAATCATTTTCTGCTTTGAATTTAGTCATAATAGTTTCAAAAACTTTTTCACTATAATCATAATCTATTGTTGCATGGGATACAACATTTTGTTCAGTTGTATTACTAATATGCTTATTATCCATTTTTTATTATTTTTCCTTATTTTCGTCTTTAAAAATATTTATTTTATCTGTAAACAAAAAATACTCATTAAATTTATGTTTAAAAATGATATGGTAAAAAAATAAAGTTATAGGTTATTAATACAAGACATATTCTAATTTTGTCATCATGGAAACACAGGAATTGAAACCATTTTAACCAGTTTTCTGAAAAAAAATTGATGTTTTTGTGTATATTATTATCTATTAATGTTATTAAAATTGTTTCGTATTCGATTGATCCGCGTCCGTCCTGCAGTCATCAATTGCTTATGTCATTATTATCATTCTCCTCAGAATCCCCTGAATTACAAATGTGTGTACCAAATCTTATAACGTATATTTTAATCTTAACAGTAAACCTTTTTAAATAACAATATTTTCAATAGTCCGATACTCTTGTTTTAGTATCCATTTAAATTAATATTTTGTTGAAATATCATAAGCATTAATCGCATAACAAGATATTTATTATTAATACTGTAATATAGTTTGATGTTATTGTAAATTACAATTAAATATTAATATATTCTAATAATGATCAAGTCTCAACCATAATAATATGCAAAAGTAGGTATAACATATTAAAGTTAACAACACAAAATTAGTTCTGCTGAACGTAAATTTTCTATATATACTGTATGTACCTAAACTAATTTTACAAATCGGATATATTTTAGGGCTTTAGGCTCAGCCCTTAATAGTAAATAGAAAGTAAAAATCGAGTCTGCAGTTATAAGGTAAATGAAAAAAAAATTTTCAAAAACTGTTATTGATACTGACAAATTTGAAAAACCTTATTTGAAACCTAAACCAAATTCAAAAAATTTGAAAAACCGATCTTAGAACCTAAACCAAAACCATAAAATGTAGAAAACCGTTCTCAAAACGGGCAATGTTTAACAAATACTTTTTTAACTCGTTAAGGGGATTCCAAACAGACAATTATTTCAACCAAAATGTATCAATATTTTGTCAATCATCCCGATTGGTCTGTTAACGCAATAAGACTTCTGAAAACTGATTTTAATTCATTAATATGTCTATTAATGAGTTCGAAAGGCCATTTTTTTAAAAAATTGTTCCGAAATTCGAATAAATTATGTTTGAGTACTTAAAATGTACAAAATTTTAAGTTGATTATTCGAAAATAAAATTATATCTTAAAATATGGCCTGATAGATCTCAAGAATACATATTAACAAATTAAAATCAGTTTTCATAAGACTTCGCATTATCGGGTCCAACGGTAGGACTGACAAAAAGTACAAAGAAATAAGCATAAATTATTTACCATTCACCATTGGTGCAACACCATGGCAGTGACTTGTATGTGCGCATGCGTGAACGCTCCACTACTATTTACTCACAGACACACACACTAACATAGGCGTAACTAAGAGGACTAACTTTTATTTTAGCTCCTCTGTCATAATTCCTATACTCCCACCAACAGTATACCAACATATCATTTTAATATAAAAAAATATTGTGTAGTTTTTATTGCATACCACATAAAAGTTGTCAATAAAGTAAACTCAAAAATAATCTTCACCCATAATACTTGACCCAGGATGTTATTTTTGTAACATTAATGTATAAAATGATCATACAATTAACGACTAACGAGAGATCGAACGGCGATCGCTACTCCTGCCTACTGCTGATATGTTTTTAGGCTTAAATAAATATAAAATAAATGAAACTGAATTCAAATTATAAATGTTGGTTGGATAATCAATTCTTTAATTGTGTCATCATATAACCATCACCAGGGTAATTTTAAACATCTAAGGACTAAGGACTTAAGAGTATCTATTGTTTAAAAATCTATAGTATTGTACTAAATTTATTGGAATTAACATATTTTAATAGTGTAATGTTTAGGTACCTGTCCATTCCACTTTTTTATGATAAGTATTATACAGATATGGGGATGTGCAAAGCCTTTCCAAATACGAACTATACAAGCCTTCCAGTCGAGCTTCCAGTCTATTTCCTTTCGCCAAATAACATCGGCGCTATGGCACGTCACAAACCTCTCACAACATAAAGATCTTAAAATTGAAACAGATAAAAATTACTGTAAAAATGTCCACACCAAAAAAATTAACCACACAAATCCATTGATTTCTAACTTAGCCAATGAATTCATGCCAAATAACCCCCCACTTCGATTAAAAAGACACTGGTGTCGAGATCTTCTGAATCCCGACCTGCATCCCCCCTCCTCACAATTAATTTTCTTATTATAAAAATACCCCTGAAGCTCCCCTAAGTTTCTGTTTTTCACAAGTACAAACTATATTCACTTTCCTATCAGAAAAATGCTGGAATAGAAAATCGAAGTAAATTTACTCAATATGATGACAGACAGCAAAAAATGGTGGGCAAATTGGTACAACTCTGCTGTACATTAGGTGTCGTGTGAGTCACTGTAATGGATTTATTAAATTTGAATTCAATGATATAAAAAGATTGTACACGAAAAATGGTTCTGAGAGAATATGGCCTACTCGCCTATAATACTAAATATATTTCTATATTATTGCTGTTGAAGTAATTTATTTTTCTATTATTAATACAATTGGTTGAATTAATATTTGTCGAAAGCATTGCATTTTAAAATGTCATTGTATATATTATAAAATATAATACCTAATATACTTTAAAAGTTTTAAGTACTCTAGAATAATATTTTTAAATTAAGACAAAATAACTAAAACTGTAATGCTTTGTTTAAATATAAAATTTTGAAGTTAGGTACCTATAATATCTATAAACCTATAAAAAAAACTGTGTTTATAGTATATTCTTTGGTGTTTTTTTCAACTACTTATATGAGGCCTTGTGTTACATTTTCAATACTTTGCTATACAAATTAAAAATGTATTGTAAGTTTTTATGATTTTTGAAGAATTTTTTTAAAAATATAAACTTTAAATGTTCATAAAAAGAGGACATATTGAAATACTACTAAAATACATTTTTGATAAAGTATTTAATTATTACTCGAATAGGCAGGTACTTAGGTATCTTAAGTATTTAATCCATATTTTATATACACATTTTTTTTTTAGAATCAACTATAATTTACTGTATCTAATCTAGCTATATTACTTATTACTTAAAAAAGATAAGATTTTGGTTTTTGTAGTAATCGTTTTTTAGTAATATAATATATTTTGGTAGTTCTAAATATTTATAATTGACAGTCAAAAATAAAGTACCTATTTAATGGAAAGTATTCAATACAATAAAATAGTTAGTATTTAAAATGTATACGAATATTTGTTGATGTTCAATATTTAAAATAAGTATTCAATACAAATACTCAAATACTGGCTACCTACAAGACATTAATTTAAATTTACTAATTTAATAAGAATTCAGTAGATATACTAAATTCATAAATGTATATAAAAACAATATGTTTACAAATGATAAAAATGGGATCAGGGTTGGTAAACAAAATTGTTATTAAAATATTCAATAATATGCAATAGGTAGGTATACTAAAAGTATGTGAAATAAAAAATAGGTTATGTATGTCAACAGAAGGTAAAGCAATTCATGGATATCACTATTTAAATTTGTGAAAGGACAACTTTTTTAGATTCATTTACAATTAAAAAGTTGTCTTTTCACAAATTTGAATAGTGATATCCACGAATTGTACTTGTCAAAAACGGAAACTTAGGGGAGCTTCAGGGGTATTTTTATAATAAGAAAATTAATTGTGGGGAGGGGGGATGCATGTCGGGATTCAGGAGATCTCGACACCAGTGTCTTTTTAATCAAAGTGGGGGGTTATTATTTGGCAAGAATTCACTGGCTAAGTTAGAAAACAATGGATTTGTGTGGTTAACTGTTTTGGTGTGGACATTTTTACAGTAGTTTTTAACTGTTTTAATTTTAAGATCTTTATGTTGTGAGAGGTATGTGACGTACTATGGCGCAGATGTTATTTGGTGAAGGGAAATAGACTGGAAGGCTTGTATAGCTACAACCTGGTATTGGTCAAAATATTCAAATTTGAAAATGTAGAAAAACATTTTTATAAAGTTTTACATTATTATCATCAATATATGTAGCAAATATTTTTAAATGTTATTTATCATTAAACTCAAATAATATGAATTAAACTATAAAATAATTCAATTAAGTGGGTTATAAGATAATACTGCATTTTCTAACGGCTGAAAGGGGAATTTTGGCCCAGGAGAATACAAAATACTATATACATTAGGGTGGTCCTCCGGTATAGATGAAGTAAAAAAAAATTGCAAAATGATCGGGTTACCGCCCTCAAATCGGTTCAGTCACTTAAAAAAAGCATGAGAAAAATTTTTTAGACAAAAAGTTCAACTTTAACCCGTGCCGCAAAAGCTCTAAAGTTTTAATAACAAAAAAATATTAGAAATCGTCAGTTTTTGAATATAATTAATCATAACTCTTAAAAGAATACTTTTACAAAAAAATTATAAAGACTTTAATTGTACGTTACTATTGTTACAACAGTTTTATACTTATAAATTTTTTTTAAATATATTATTTTTAAAAATATTTCAGTTTAAATGTTAAAAAAATTTTTTTTAACTATTTGTTGCGTGGTAATAAATAAAATGTTTTTTATATCGTATAATGCGATTTAAATTAACATACAATTAATATATATTGTATAATATCGTTTGTATGTGATCCTACAAGTTTTAATCTATGATACAAGAGATTAGTATAGAATCGTTAGGTGGGTAGTGTACTTAGACCAATACCCGTATTTTGCGATTTTCACGTGAAGATTATTTCCATGACTCATTGAAACATTTATTATTCGTACAACAAAAATTAGTATTATCTACATTAT
>NC_042495.1:40039177-40051423 GCF_005508785.2 Acyrthosiphon pisum | reverse complement strand
GGAGTAAAACTTATAGAAGATTATAACAAACAAAATAACCCAAAGATGAATCTCAAAAACAATATCTATTACAAGTTGTTAGTGATTATTGCAAAAAAATATCCTGACCACAGAAAAGAAACACTTACACAAGTTATACAGCAATAAATATAGTCGTATCATTTATATTTAAAATATGTTAAAGAAATTAGTAAGTCACTATGTTATTTATTTATTGTAAATTGTTTTCATGATTATTTGTATGTTATGCTGATGAAAATATTTCAATTTTCGTGATTTTTTTTTTTTTTTTACTTTCTGATTAAAATATTTGAAAAAATAAAATATTTGGAATCTAATCTATATTTTAGTAAATTTAGTTTTCTATCATTGTATCTTAACAGATTTTTTATAACATTTTTATTTCTAAAGTTATGTTTAAGAATATTAAAAAAAGTTTAAAATATTGAAAATGTTCTATTTTTGTAACTTTGGAGCTTTTGCGGCACATGTTAAAATTAAAGAATTTGCATGAAACTTTTTTTGTATGATCTTTTTAGGTAGTTGAACCTTTTTAGGGGGGGGGGGGGTAATCTCAAAAAAATGAAAAATGAAAAATAAGGACCACCCTAATATACATTGATACAAGCTTGAAGCTTTGAACAGCTTAAGTTTATAATAGTTTACACATTGAGAACAGTCTAAGTACCTATATGGCTATATGCCTATATAACACAATACAAGTGAATAATTTGAATTATTAATGTTACAAAAATTTTATATTTAATTTGAATCTTATTCAATAATAGTGTAATTTAGACTTGAGTATTTGATTAATTTCATCATCATATATTTCATATAGAATATCCTTTTCTAAAAGCTTCTAGTTCAGTTTATGTATCTACTACAAGAAAACTGCAATTTTAAAAGTTAATATTTGAGCTAATTTTTATTAATAGGTAAGATTTATTATCTAGGCAATCTCATGAGCTTTTTATTTTATTTTAATTTTAAAGCAAGTTGAGTATTTTAAAATTGTTAATTGTTCGTTTATCTTAATACTCATAACTTGCTTAAAAATTAAAATATAATAAAAAGTCCATGAGATTGCCTAGATAATAATCTTACCTTTAAATGTTGTTACGCACTTGTAAGATGGAGACAACATATGTGGGTGAGACGCCTTCTTAAGTTTTAGTAAAAACACATTCAATATAAATAAAACGATTACCTAAAACATATTTTGTTTATTTTTAATAAAAACTATTTTTTTCAACTAGATAATATGGATGGACAAATAGATAATGCCCAAATATTTTAACTCATCGTCAGTTTCTAAGGATTTACCTAAACCGTTTCCGCCGTGCATCGTATCTAGTGTCACAATTAGGATTCTTGGGGCCCCAGACAAATTCAATGTATGAGGTCTATGTATGTAATATTTTTTTATAGGTTATCTATACAAAAATAAATAATGATGGTAATTTTATTTAAAAAGCCTAAAAATATAATGTGAAAGCTCACTACCTGGTGACAATTTATAGATAAATATAGATATTATTATGGATAAATAGGGGCCCTATTCTTCGACAACTAATTAAATAGCATAATAAATTATAAAAATAAATATTTTTATTTAATATATTTTATTTAATTTAAACATTAGATTACAATGTAATTATTTAAAAATTTGAAATAGATGCGGGGCGCTCTAAGCCAACGATTAGCGGCCCTCTACAGGTGCTGCCCCTGCAGTTGTTGTGGCATTGATCTATGATTACACTACAAATGGAATCAGTATGGTCCAATTGTCCAATTGTCAAAATTCATTAGACATTAGGTATCTATTTCGAAACCAAATTTAAATCGTGGCCCCAGAAGAAGTGATTTAAGATCACGAGTCCCCGAGACGATAGATCAAAACAATAGCGCAAAACCAATGATTAACAATAAGATACAACAACTGTGTCTATGTTAACTTACTTGCAAAGTGGCACAGCGTTTTCCTTAACTTCGACTCTGGAAGCAAAAAAAAATTATTATATTTTGTCCAACAAGTCCAATTGCAATGGCTCACACGACTCACCTTGTGTGCGGTGTGACCTTTGTAGACAGGACCGCACAAATAGTATACTTACTGCTATAGAGTTTAATTGTTTACAGTTTTTATTACAACATCGATGTACCTATTATAGAAGTAAAATGCGCGTAGTCATAAAGATTTCGATGAAAAAAAACATTTGTACTCAAAGTAAGGAGTAAAGACTAAGAAGCAACGCACTAATTCTGTAAATCAAAATGGTCGTCGACAGCAAGCGGCATAATCAAGAATTATAAGGTTAGAACTTTAGAAGCTCAGCAACGTACAGCATCGCGCATCGTTATCAGAGGCGGCCAGCAATAAACAATTACGGCTGTCACTGTCGGGACCCGCGCGGGTTTCGACCAGTTTTCGTCCGCCACGCCGCCTGGTGCATTCTCATTTGAAACATGGTACAATGAATAAGAAGTATGCTCAGTGATAAGACTGCGCATATTTTTTTAAGGGGCAATGTATAATTTATATAGGCAACCACCAATACACAAGGGAACGTCACTAGTATGCACAGATATTATATGATCGAACTAGGACGAAAATACGGTTCGAGTTGAACATAGTGGAACATATTTATTATTTTTTATACTATGATTTGAAAAATAGTGAGTTACCTCCATAGTCCATATCAATTATTATAAGCCATTGGACCACTTTAGCTACTCAGTTGTACTACTAGCGGCTCTGGGTGGACAACGCTCGAAGTTCTGCTATAAAGGTATAAGAATTTATTGTTTTTAGAACTTGTGAATGTATTTATAACACTTATTAAGCAATACGCAACACCAATTATAGACACATTGATGTATTTTTTTATTCATCAATACAATTATTCCCATATTTGTACCAAAGATTAAAACCAAATACGAAAAAAGTTATGAAATAATAGACAATAGAGTTTCATAGAATCATTGTTATAAAGAATGACATATTATTATTTTAATTTTTATCTTCTAAAATTGGTCCAGTAAATGTTTACAAATATACAGGCCACGGGGACGGCCAGGGAGAAAAATTCAGGCCGGGAAAATGTATTACCCAGACCACATTTCTATGTCTACGTAATAGGCGTAACTATGTAAGGTTTTGGTGGGGGGCTGATCATAATATGTTGCCCCCACCAAACTACAATATTTTTTATAATTATTTATTTATCTAACCTTTTTGCTTATATTATATGTTAAAAGACCACAAAAATACAGTCAATAAATTATCATCAACATTTTAATGTGACCCCCCTTAAATATTTCAAATGCCTAGACACGGTATATATACTGTGTATTCTCTTCAATTTTTTTTAAAAAAGTTCAATTAACAATTTATTAAATGCAATTACAAGTAAGGGCATAAGTCTAGTTTAGCGCCTACGCGAATTTTTCGATTTTTTTTGGAAACCGATGTATTTCGACGAGCTTAAAACGATGGTGTAAAAATTAATTTGCGGAAATGGTTACTTTGGAAGTTACAGTCTTCCAAAGTTTGCGATTTTACGTTTATACGCATGCGCGTAATACTACTAAGCGCAGCGACGAGTGCCGCAAAACGTGTTATCACTGCACATACTTGATACTATACAACATAACATACCACCTACTTGAGGTGGTGTTGCATAGCAAATCGGGGGATATTTTCGTTTTTAATTGTCCAAGCGAGCGAGTGACCCAGCTCGGTGACTCGGTGCAACAAAAATGCAATTTTCTTAACCCTGTGACCCATTTGGGGAGGTGTTGCATACCAAATCGGGGGATATTTTCATTTTTAATTGTCCGAGCGGGCCAGCGAGCAGGTGTCGCCGCTCGTTGACTCGGTGCAACAAAAATGTAAATTCCTTAACCGTGTGACCCACTTGGGGTGGTGTTGCATAGCAAATCGGGGGGTAAATTATTATTGCACCATCGTTTTAAACAGGTTAGAATAGGTAAGTACAAAAAAATAACAAAAATGGTCCTCCGCGCGGCATTATAGTAGTGCTGCGCGCATACGTATAAACGTAAAATCGCAATCTTTGGAAGACTGTAACTTCTAAAATAATCAATTCCACAAATTATTTTTTACACCATCGTTTTAAACTCGTCGAAATACATAGGTTTCCGAAAAAAAAAATCGAAAAATTCGAGTGGGCGCTAACCAAACTTGTTCCCAATATTCGTTATTTTTCAAACGCATCTTTCAAACACTATTAAAAGTAAAATGAAAATTCGACCGGAAATCTCTCAGGTAAAAAAAATAAAGCAGAATACAATTAGAGGGAAACCCACTCTATCGTATGCGCGAAGTAGTACTCACGGATGATCAGACGAATCATAGGTACGGAATAATAATAATACGTTTATGCATCCCAATAAATATATCAATCTTAAATAATCAATGGGTCGCTACCTTTTGTTCCAATTATTTGTTCAATGGAACAATTATTACGAGCCCGGCTGGCAGCACGATTAAAGATATAATGGTTGCCTGACGTGCTATGTCACAAGCAATATCACATGGCAATTGAAATTACTTTCAGAATCAGCTGTTGAACTAACTTAGTGCGCTCTCTATAATATTAATATGAGATAATGTTAATATATTAATATAGTACAATAGTACATAAATATTCTACTGCTGTCAAGAGCGCTGCAGAATTGTTCTTATCATGAGAGTAATATCATAGAACAATATAGAAGCGAAACTCGATTAGCTGATGGGTGAAGTGTTTACCTATGATCTGAAGTCCGAACAATGAAACTGTTTCCGTAACACTGACATGATGTTATACCCGTATTGAAAAACCGTTTCCGCTTAATAGGCAGGATATTCTGCGCGGGGTCGGGTTGTTTCCACTGTTTACTTTTATCATATATTACGTATGCCACGCCGTGTTCAAGGTTACAATCGCCCGATTCGGCCAATTCACGGAGTTTCATACCCCTGGTAATATTAAAGACAACTATTCCATGCTCGTTAGGCAACCATTATATCTTTAATCGTCCGAAAAATGATAAGAGTGGTTATACATGGTTATATAGTGGTTAACTTTTGGTTATCAAATTATTGTGCGTTGTGGTTTGAGGCATGAAATCTTCTAAAGACCGTGGATACAACTTACCACTGGTCTCATAGATAAGTAAGGAGTGATAAAAACACATGTTCGCCTGTTTTCAAAAGACAACATATTTATCTACTATCAAGTTTAAATTTAACTGTTTTATTAGAGAAAGGTTTTAGTGTTATACCATACTTGATGTCTTCATACTTAACTTATATATCGTGTTTTTCAGACTTTCAGTATTAAGTGGTCTATAGTCAGAACTTATTCCTAACCTCAATGGTAAGTTTACACTGTACACAGTAAGTTGACGGCTCAGCATTTCGGTCACGGACAGTTATTTAAATAAATATTTAGTGATGTTCTACATTATATGTAATCTTCTATGAACCGCTTTGGTAAGTAATAAATATTTAAGTCAAATATTAAATTTAGTTCATAAATACATTCATTTTTTTATGTACCTAGTGAATAATATTCTAAAATGGATACAAGCAATGATTATTTATTTGCTCTACAACTGCAAAACGATTTGGCCAATTTTGAGGAAAATGAGGATCTACTCAATGTAATAGATGTGACAAAATCTAACACCAGTTTGGCTGCAGAATTGAGTAGTGAAAGTGTAATTGATTTGACTGATATCAATACTAATGTTAAAAAACAAAAGCGTAATGCTATCGATAATTTAACTCGACCAATTAAACGGCCATGTCCTAAAAATGTAGAGGCTACCGAAAGTGTAGTGGACCATTCTTGGGAAATGTTGGATCCAAATCCAGACATACATGGTCTATTTTTGGCATTTAATCGACAGTACTTTTGGAGTAAATTGGACTCAGTCATGATACAATGGAGCAAAAGGATGACAGTCTGTGCGGGTTTGTGTAGATATGAAAATGGGTTTTGTTCCATTAGCCTTAGTGAACCACTGTTGAAACTCAGGCCGCGAAAAGATTTAGTTGAAACATTACTACATGAAATGATTCATGCATATTTGTTTCTTACAAATAATAAAGATCATAAAAATAGAGATGGACATGGGCCAGAGTTTTGTAAACACATGTACAGAATAAATGCAGCAGCTGGTACTAAAATATCAATTTATCACGATTTTCACGAGGAAGTAAATGTGTACAAAATACATTGGTGGAAATGTAATGGGCCATGTCAATATAAGAAGCCATTTTATGGAAATGTAAGAAGGTGTCAGAATCGTGCACCGGGTCCATATGATAGGTGGTGGACTCATCATCAAGCTACTTGCAGTGGAATTTTTATTAAAATCAAAGAACCTGAAGGGTTTGGATTGAAAAAAAAACCAATTGTTTCAAAACAAGTGGATGTTAAACCTGTCAATAAAATTACAAATTTTATTACAATATTGGATTCTCCAATAAACAAAGTTCATCATGATGGTTCTGAAATATATTCTAAATCAAAAGAAAATGATCAAAAGCCCCAATTTGATAACAAATCAAATTCACCCACAAAGAAAGTTTCTGATATGAATGCTAAAATGTCTACTGAATCTAATGAATGCGATAAACAAAATGTTCAACAGGGTGTATATTTATTGAATGATTTGTATGAGGGAAATGATTTTGATGACGATGATATTAGTGATTTGTATGATGGAATTTCTCAATGTCCCGTTTGCAATAAACCTGTGTTAACAGACTGGTTGAATGATCATTTACAAAATTGTAAACAGTTGAGAGAGATGTTTGGCGATGAAATTAATGATGAATGTAAATGTCCAGCTTGCAATTGTACAGTTGAGAGAACCTTAATGAATGAGCATTTAAATAGTTGTAAAATGTTGATCAATGTGTTTGAAAATGACTCTGAGGATATTCCTGATGATACTAATTATGTAAACTGTCCATGTTGTGATAAAATGGTCAAAGACAGCAATATTAATACACATTTAGATATTTGTATGTCAACAGAATCACTCAAGCCTAACCATGATAAAAATAATTTAAAATGTCCATGCTGTGAAAATATATTTAAAAATGTTATAGAATTAGATGATCATATAGATAACTGTTCGTCAGTATGTTAATAATAATAATAATAATAATAATAATAATAAATTATTTTATATTTTATTTATTTTATATACTCAATAATTAATATATTACGTTTTTTTTTTTTATTTTCATTGTATCTAAAATAAAATATAAATACATGTTTATTAATGGAAAATCCTGAATTGATTTTATTTTAATTTATTTTAAGTGAGTTGTATAGGAAGCACTAAGGCAAGATCAGAGCTCGCACTTGTTCTTTAAAGAGGCTTGCTTGTCAAAAATCACATATAAACATAAGTGTTAATTTTCTAATTACAAATTTAGATTAATAATCCAACAGACCATGTATCCTGTCGGCTGTATACTCCGTATTCAAATTTTTAAATTTAGAATAGTTAAAATTTATAAAAACTATTTTGTTTCTGTGTGTGTGAATGTCTATATAAATATGATTAATATCTTGGTATCTATATGTACATAAGTCTTCAGCCAAATAGATACTATTTTTTTTTTTTTTTTACTAACCAACTTTTTAATATAAACTACGTAAAATTCAACAAAAATAAATTTTAAAAATATAGTTTTATTAATTTTATTATAATGTTATGTAATTGTTTTTTTTTATTATATTTCTCATTATTTATTAATTTCATGATATAATTACGAGTACCAGAGGATACTTGGTGAGATGGTTAGGAGATCGTAAGAATAAAATATGACAACAAAATATAAAAATTTAGTTTTTATTTTCATAGTTTTTTTCCATGATACACATGTGCAGCACAAATTATTTTTCAAAGGAGATTCATTTTGAACACAATTTTGGATTGGTTGAATTTTTTCAAATAATTTTGTATAATTAACTTCTTGTATGCTAAATTTGTAGGTAATAAAGCTATTTCAAATTGAGTTTTTCGTCTGTATTTAATACACAGACAGAATTTGTACTACTTATTTAGTATTTCCTTTAATAGGTATTAATTTAAGGTAGGTATATCAATAAATTTTGATTGAAACAAGGTGTTAAGAAATTAAGTATATTAAAAAAAAAGTTCACACCTAGTTGCCATTTAAATTTGAGTTCTTATTTAGTATATTCTAAATTTAGAATACAAGTTGATACATGAAAATTACTTAACATAATTTAACCACTCCAAGTATTTTATACAAAGTTAAAAAAGTCAGTGAAGTGTATGACTATAGTAGTCAATGTTTGAAAGTGTTGGGTAGTAACGCTATGCAAATTAAAAATTACTTTTGCAGTAATGCTGTAGTAATATCATTATATTTTATTTAAATTAACACAATTGTAACATAATTACCTTTTAAAAGTAATTTCTATGGACTGATTTTGTAATTAATTTTTTAGTAATTAACATTAATGTAAGAGACTATTGCACAATATAATATTTAGTGTAACAAGTAATTTACTCAACACTGCTAGTTGTTTACTTTTATGTTCTGCTAAATGAATTCAAAAATATGCATAAGGTACTGACTACTGAGTAACTGCCTAGCGGTTGTTGTTTCCATAAATAAACTGTATAATATATATAAAAATAAATTGTTAACTACTTTCTGACACTTCTTTTGGTTATCGTATACACTATACAGTATACCTATCTGTATTTTTATTTTTATTAGAAAAACTATTGAAAAATCCAAAAATGATCTCTTCAAACTACAGTAAAACTTCATTAATCCGAACAGTCGTTTAATAACATGTAAACGCGTATTTTAAGCCGCACACACAAAAATAAACATGGAAAGGAATTCAAAGAATTTCCCATATATGCATGTGATCGCAATTATTTCTATCAAATACCAATAACAAGTTGTCATTCATGCTATCTAATTGTTAATTACATAATACATATTCTTAAATCTATAATACATACACATATTTTGATTATTTTGTTTATTCCGGACTTTCATAAATTTGGACAACCTAGAGCCCCAATCAGTCCGGATTATTGAGGTTCTACTATATTTGGACTCGATTTTCATAAAGGCGCTAATTAGAAAGGTTTTTGAATTTTTTTTACTGAAATAATAATGTAACAAAGTACTTATAAAATCACTGTTCCAAAATCTTACAATTTTACATTTTGTCACCTTTTTGAAAAAAAATTTGAATTGTAAGTTTAGAATAAACGCATTCAAAATTAGAAATTTTTATAACAGAATTGTTTATTTTGTATATTGATCAACTACAAAAAGTCAGGAATATTATTTTAAATGTCGTTAGGTACATCAAAAACAAAAATGTTCTCTTTTTGAGCTTGTATAAACAAATGGCTTCAACTAAATATTCTAGTATAAATAAATATTGTATACCTATAATACTTTTTTTTAACAAGTCATAAATATAATACTATACAATTTATTTTAACATGGAATAAATATACATGTTATTTATTTATTTTTGTATATTTAACTACATCATAAAAAATTGCATTTCAAATGTTAAGTCACCTTAATACTGCTACATAAATTATGTAAAGGCCGGTCAAAACAATGAAGTTAAATAAATTTTTCACTATTATAATATATAATCATACATTTAATACATAATATAATAAATGTAATGACTAATGGTGTATTTCTATTCCAAATGTAGATTGTACATATTTTTTTACAGTAATATTGAAACAAGTTAAATTCAATAATTCTACATTTGGGTTACATAAAAAAATATTTAAAACTAACATTTTTCTAGTAGCAATATAGATCACATCATTAATATATATTTCAATTTCATAATTGAATGAATATATGACATGGGTGAAAAATTAATTAATAATTATTTAAAATTTATTAATTTGTCTTATTTTAATGATATGATCAATAACAAACAATACAAATTTGTGACAATACATTAAATAACAAGATATGCCATTTTGGATAATTAATAAGGGGGCATAGGATGATGCGCAGAGCAATGTTTCTACGTGTATGTTGTTTTGACAAATGTTTATTGTTCAAAAATTCAGAAATTAATACTAAAAGCAATTTAGCAAAAATTATAAAACAAATAAAAATGTATAATCAGTTTTAGAAAAAAACACATTTTCTTATAATTATATTATAACCCAAATGCATTAAAAGAATACATAAATATACAGCAATGTCACCATAAATAAATCATCTTTATCTTTATAGTATAGTAATGGTGAATATATTAGTATTTTATTTCTAACATATACATTTTTTAATTAATGCTATTCATAGTTTTACAAATATAATTTAAAATGTTATATATTCTGACCAACATATTTTTTGCTATAATTTATCAATTGAATACATTTTATACTAAGAAGAATGGACAAATTGTTTTAAAAAGATTTTACTCTAATTTTGTTGTTTATTATACATTGATTGTATAATTAAATAGTAACATGAGACAATTATTCCATCAACTTCTTATGGTTTAATATGTCTATAGCGATTTTATTGGTTTACAATTTTTGTACAACCAATGTTAGTATTAATCAGATTTTTAAACACATAGTATATATTTAATCGTATTTAAGTATTATACATAATAAATAGTCATTTAATTAAAAAAATAAAAAATAAAATAAATAGGAACTAAAATTGTTCAATGCTATTACATTTTCATCAAGTAAATATCATATATTGTTAATAAATTGTTTATCCTCAACAATATTGACATTATTTGGTTTTATTTTTAATTAATTTTTTTATAAATATAATATATGATTTATACTAAATAATATATTACACACTGATGGAATTCAAGCCACTACATAATTTTAGTTAAATTAATATAATATTATAGTTTATTGATTCAATTCTATTGTTATATCAATCAAAAACACCAATGGTTATACCTTTCAAAGATAATATTTGGTTCATTAAGTTGTAATAAGTAAGAATTTCAAAAATAATAAAAATTAGTTCAGAATGTTTTGGATTTTTAAAATATCGTTTTTATAAGATGACAAATTTTTTTATGACATTATATAACATATATTATGTATAACATTCATTCAATATATTTCAGAAAAATGCATTATGTTATAGAATCCTTTTGTTTCAGAGTAATGTTTAAAAATATTGTTGAAAATTTGTTACAGAACATAATTAATTTATAATGTTCAAATGTATTTAATTCCGGAACATAATGTATATAATATGAAAATACATAACATTTGTTACATAAGATTATAATTGTTTATATTTTTAGGTCCCTGGTAACAAGTAATAATAAGTATGATTCATTCTGTTTGTAAAGACGAATATAAAATATTTATAATAGCATGGTTAGTTTAATCAGTGATTAACATATAGTCTAGATCAGAGGTCTTTATTCGAGGCCAACAAACATTTTTTAAGCATAGTATGAATAAACAATACATGTTTTTATTACGCTATATGTAGAAAGATTGAAGACCCCTGGGTCTAGATTGTATTCAACAATTAATTTTATAAACAGTTTACAAATCAAAAATAGTAACTTGATTAATAAAAAAAAATATGTCAATTGCAAATACAAGTGATAGTTTTATGTAGGAAATAAATTGAGTGAATTTAGTAATAATACTCATATAATAATTTATTCAATATTTCCGAATAAAATAAAAAAAACAAATTAACTTTACTACATATAAATAAAAAAAGGAGATTATTTAATAATAATATTAATAGTTAAAAATAATCATGTATAAAATTTCAACTAGAAAACATAGCTTAATAAAATAAAGTTTTTTAAAAAAATGACTAGATATTTACTAAAATCTATTTTACTCAAGACCTTGTTAATTGTTAGTTTTAAAATTTGATCTAATTTTAATGATAATACAAGTATATATTAGGTACCTAAAAGAATGAGATTTTCAAATTTACCAAATATATAATTTTAAAAGCAGATTAGCTGGACACGAGTTTGTTTCATTTCACTCACTATGACGCGAGGTACATGTTGTTATTTTTCCAAATATGATAGCAATGATTCAAAGTGGTGCACAGTGAAGTATAGTGTTTATGTTATTTTTCAAATTTGAAGTGCTCATACAAATTGTGGGTAACAAATAAAAAATTGGAAAACAGTTGAGTTAACTTTGCATAACCCGCACGTGTTG
>NC_042495.1:40018282-40038637 GCF_005508785.2 Acyrthosiphon pisum | reverse complement strand
CTAATGGAGCTACACGTGTTCTGCTTTGCGTATAATTTGCTATGTTACTCACTTGTAAGACGGAGACAACACGTGCGGGTATCACGTAGACTATATAAAACTTTTACTGTCCCAGGAAATTATGTTTTCATTTGGAAAAACACATAAAATCATTGTAAAACCAAAAATGTTCTCATGACTGCTTTAAATATAAATTGCTATATAATTTAAAATCTTTTTTTTCAACTACTTTTATGTAGTTTTTTTACTTCCTCTTGGCTTAATGCTTTCACTGATTTGCCACATGGCTTCTTCACATAGAAACTCATCAAAATTGTTAAAGAATGCAATGATATGATCATGTTTCTTGAAATTGTAGCATCTATAAAAATATTTTGGAATAAGTATTCATTAATCCAATATATAATAACACATTTTTACCCTTTTTTAAATCTCTTCATATTTTCAACAATATTAAACTGTTGCCATCTTTTGGAAAAATTTATTATATTATCTGATATATAATCATTGTTACCAATGTGAACAAATGTTAAATCTTGTAATACTAATCCTCTGAAATAAAAAAGTTTATTAAATGTTGATGTATTCTTAACTATCAATAAAACAATATATCCATTTTTAAGTATTTCAATGCTATCGTAATTATGTTTACGGAAGTTGGACTACTGTAGCATAAATTCATTATTCCTTTAGTGTAATTAATACAAAATATACAAGATAATATTTTATTTGTTTATTTTATTTCTGTAAGCCAGATACCAGTATTATATAAACTATGGTTTATCATAGTCATATGTAATTAAGTTAACTTAAATTATCATAAAATGCATGTCTGTGTATATTGTAAACAACAATAAATTGGATACAACAATAATTTATTTTCAATTTTTAAGAAATACATAAAAAAAAAAACAATGTATAATAAAATGGTCCAATATTAAAACAGTCACTGAGAGGTACCAATGCTAAGAGCTGGACACTATTTTTGCAATCAAAATGATCAATTTTACATACTTGTATAATTAGAATAGAACTTAAGAGGATATTACTAAAGCATAGCATAGTAAATGTTACGAACATAATCCATTTTTAAAATTATTATAATGAATATTGTCTTGTCATCAAATTTAAAGGAGAGAATATAAACTAAATTTTTTTTTTTAAATTTTGAAGTTTGAGTATTTTGAAAATTATAGAGGGTATCCTCTTAATATGAACATGTTCAATAATAAAACAAATTGATCTTCGATCCTTCTCTGTGGTGAGTGATGACTTTAATCTACCCCTTATTAAATGGTCTAAAAGCCAACCTAGGTCTATCAACATCTGGCATTATGTCTAACATCTCTACCCGTCTTGCTGATTCCTTTTCATACTTAAATTTTTAACAGCTTAACCAAGAGCCTAATGCCTGTGGATGCACTCTTCACCTTTTGTCAAAACTATCACACTCCAATCGTCTCCCCTGATCCCTACCATCCTCCGGAGTTCATATGTTTCCCTAATCCACCTCCCACAACTCCTCATAACAAATATAAATATCGAGATTATAAATCTGCTGATTATGAATCCATAAACCTTTATTTGGGACCTTTTGATTAGGAAAACACTTTTTCACTTTATACAGTTGATGATTCTGCTGTTGTCTTTAACGATGCACTTTTAAGCTCTATCAATAAGTTTGTTCCCAATAATTTTTTCACCTTCTAAATTTCTTAAATTGACATCCAGTACTCTCAAAAATCTTATAGCAAAAAGAAAGGTCTAGCGGTTTATAAGCAAATCAAGTCGATAACTGACTATCTGGTTTATTATGAATATATAGAAAAATTCAAACACCAGTCAAAAGTAGATTACTCTGCTCATATTAGTCATTCGAAGGAAGCATTGTCATTCACCCTCTCCTACTTCTGGAAATTTGTAAATAATCTAAAACAGAAGTCAGAAACCTCTAGTTCTTTTATCAGTCTACCTCAGAAATATTACCTCAAATCAGTGTTTGGAAAGAACGAGTTCAAAAAGGAACGGATTCCTTTTTATAAAAAAAGAACGAGAAAATGAACTAGTTGTTTTTTTTAAGGAAAAATAACAAAATTGTTCGTTCTTTTCTAGTTCCTATAATTTACACAAATAAGTAGATATGTAAAAATTGAAATTAAGATATATTTTTTTAATGTGAAGGTATAATGTATATTCCTAATTAGTGATTGTTATCGAGTATCGATGTTAAGACAATCGACATACGTTAGCCAAAAATTTAATTTTGAAGAAAATCTCAAAATATATAATAATATATTGTAAAATATGTACCTACTTGTAGTTATATATTATAAATAAAAATTAAAGAAGTATGCATAATACGAAAAAAAAACATTAATGATTAAATAAGAATTTTTATTTTATTTGGAACTAAAAAAGGACCTCGTTCACGTTTCAAAGGAACGAATTCTTTTTTTTTTTCAAGGAACAAGGAACAGAACGAATTCCTTTTTTTAAAAAAAAAGAACGAGAAACGAAACGAATTCCTTTTTATAAGGAACTTGCCAAACACTGCCTCAAATACCCCAACCAAATCTGCTAACCTGTTTTAGGCTCATATTAACTCGATGTCCAATTCATCAGTTTTACGACTTCCTCCAGTTACTGGTTTATCTGATTACTTATCGTATGAACTTCCTTCTAATATAACTTTTTGAGCAGCATGGTTTTAGGTCGCAAAAATCGACCATAACAAGTAGTGTTGCTTTCACTTCTTATTTATCAGAAGTTATCAAACACAGAGGTCAAGTTGGTGTCATCTTTACAGATTTTAAAAAAGCATTTGAAACATTGGAGCATGGTTAACTTATAATGGTGCTTAAGTCTATAGGTATTGGGAATCACCTTCTCTCTTGGTTGTACACATACATCACTGGCAGAAAACAATTCGTAAAAATCAAAGATGCTGTCTCTGATTATCTGTGATACCATTTGGTGTCCCTCAAGGTCACCCCTCACCTTAGTCCTCTTCTATTTATTTTATTTGTTAACTCAGTCACTAAGTGGATCACAAAGGCTACACTTCTTCTTTTTTCAGATGACATAAAAATATTCCTTATAGGCTCAATCAATGCCATATCCTACAATCAGAGTTCAATATTTCTGCAAATTGGGCGCACAGTATTGGTCTTAGTCTTAATAAAAACAAAAGTCACGTTATGTCTTTTTCTAGAAAGCGGTCTCCTATTCATCATAACTATTCTTTTATTGGCACCACTCTTGACCGTGTTTTCCTTTGTAAAGATCTTGGTATTCATTATATTCCAGCATTAAACTTTGAGTATCACATAAATGTCACAGTAAGTAGAGCTTTAAAAGTCTTGTGATTTATTAAGCACAATACCAAACAGTTTTCTTCTGCTCGTTGTCTCTGCACATTATATTTCTCATTAGTATGTTCAATATTGGAATATGGAGTGGTAGTATGGCATCCTTATTTGGCTAAAGATGAATTAAGATTTGAGATTGTTCAAAAAAGGTTTCTTTCCAACATTGCCCATATTATGAAGATACAACACCCTAGTCATGATTATTCCTTATTAAGTAGTATATTGGAAATACCACTCCTATCATCACGTCGACAAGATGCTGACAAGCACTTCATAACCTCACTCCTAGGTGGCACAATAGATACTCCTGATCACCTCTCAAACGTAAGTCTTCGCATCCCTTCCTTCTTCTCCAGAAATCACTCCCCCTTTCATTAAGTACTAACCCTCAATACTGTCATCATAAGCCACTAAGCAGTAACTCCAAAATCGTAGGAAACAATTTCAGGAAACAATAAAACAGTATTGGGACATAGTGCTAATTTGCCTATTATCTCATTTTCTTATCAATTTATATGTATTTTTAATGAGAAAAACCTTACATTTTAGTATGGGAATTGATAGAGGATTAAAATATCTATTGATAGACACCAAAAACTCAATTTCTACAAAAATAGAGTTACTGCTTAGTGGCTTATGACGGTAGAATACATACAATGGATATAGAATGCTCCGTGTAAAAACATAGAATTGTAAAACTAAAAGTATTATTTTCATAGCTGAAAATGGTTTGTTTAAAAGTTTTAGATTAAAAGTTTTATACACAAAAAGTGTGTTTAAAATAAAATAATTTTATCTTGAATAAACTGGTCTAAACATAATCATTATTTATGTAAGTTGGTTGATTATTTTACCATTATTATAAGAATTAAATTTGAATATGTTAAAATATTATAAATTCTCTTACATGTAAGGGATGCAAGGAGGATTTGTGTCAGCTAAAGCTTGTCTATAAGCTCTAAAACTTGATGAGCTATCAATCAGTGCACAGTATTCTTTTAATCCTTCAGTTATATATTTTTGCCATTCTAAACGTCTTATTGGTGCACTATCTAAAGCAGATAAAAGGGCTAAATATGAATTAAAATTATTCATCTTTCTTAAGCTTTTCATTATTTTGATAAACTTTAAAACATAACGTTCACGTTCTTTAGCTTCATTTTGTTCTAGTATGCGCGATCTCGCCCTAAAAAAGATTTATATTACCTATGTATATGATGTACACAGTGATTCACCAAGCATACTCACACCAATTTTTCTAATAATTATTATGATTTTGGGAATTTTTAAGGATACATAAGTACCATATTATGAATTATCCAGATTTTTCATTAAATTTAAGGAATACTATGTGGTGATACAATCTTCTTTTTAGATATCAAATAAGAACCAAACTTTTTTACTGATTTTTTTGAAAATTTTTATGTATCTTAATCAGTTTGAAGAAGTAGTTTCTGAGTTATTAAAATGATTATTCTAAGAAAAATGGTCATTAAAAATTGTTTTACAAAAATAAAAAATAAACATTATATTGGATCTAGTATTTACTATTTACTAGATCCATTATACAGAAAACTTTAACAGTATATAAAATATAGATACATAAAATGTTCAAATAATCATTTTCCTTAACCTTCCAAACCCATATCATGGACCTATCATCCTAGTTCTTTTAAATTTTGATTAAGATACATTAAGGTTATCAAAATAGTTATCTGATTAAATAATTACAGGATACTTTTTAAACAGTATCAAAAAACTATGTATTTGAAAATAATATGGTCCTTAAATATACTTACTTCAAAATTCCAAAAATCAGAATTTGAATACATTAATTACTAAAGGAAAAAATAGGGATAAATATGCTTGGTGAATCACCCTGTACAACAAAACATAATAATTATTATATCATACATTAATAATTATATATAATTCATGTTTTCCCTAAAACCACATACCAGTAGGACATTTTGTTAAAATGTTCTGTAAATTCAGTGAGATTTGGACTACGTTCTTCATTTTGTTCCTTAACCCAAATTAAAACTTCCGGTATCTCAATTTTCATAAACAGTTCTGAATCCAACATTGTCATTTGTTCAGCAATAAGTTCTGTCTTATAGTCTAACAAAGTGGCTTGGCGAGTGTATATATTTTGAGATGGTAACAGGGCATTTATTGAAGTATTATGCACCAATTTTGCCTGATACCTTTCCAAAAGTTTCACTCTAAGTGCTTTTGCCATAGTTAAGTCCCCAGCACATAATAGTTGATACACAAATTCCATAAGAATTTGCAGCACTTCATTATCTAAGTCTGTTAAACTATAATCAATTGAACTTTTTAAATAATTGTTCTCTTAATTTTAAATTTTGTATTTACTTACGTTAAATCACTAACTACTCTAACCAACAAAGAAAATGATTCTCGACCAGCTCGTTGCCTATTCAAATCACCAGAGTTTTGGAACCTTTGGTGTCGCATGCATAGTTTTTGAATTAACTCTAAAGGTGATATAAATGTCCTATATGTTGTTAAAAACGCTTCTTGATACATAAAATCTAAAGTAATGTTAAAAATATTAAAAATAAATAGTAAATAATATATACAAGGTTATCTATTTAAAGTGTTTTCACTCATCATTTAATTTCAAAAAGTTTTATTTTTTGGAAAATATTATTTCTACATAATTTGATGTTATTGCAAAATGTTTTGGTCTTAATAATTTTTAAATTTACTTTTTTGAAAAAAGAACATTTTTAATTTCATATGCCAGAGCAGAATATTTTTTGCAGTAGGTATATAAAATCAAATTTGTAACAAGTAAATAGTAAATTATATGTAAAACACAGATTTTTATGCAATTGTTTATAGGATTTTTGAGTTCTCTTTACAAACTGTAATAGTTTCAGCTAATGTCAACATTTAATAATTATTGCATATTGAAGTGCAAATAAATTAAACACGTTTTTTCAAAATCTAATAAAGGTGTAAAGTGTAAACGAATATTTTGTCTAATGAACAATTCCAAAAATAAATTAAAATTATTTTTCCACAATTTAGTTTTTCAGTAAGCTAATATCAATTTAAGGAAGTGAACTTTCATGTTTATATTTTTAATAGCAAATGATAATTAGTCAGTCATCGATAACTTTCCGCTTCGCAATGTCTTTTAGTGCATACTTTTGTCAATATGCTATAAAATTAATGTAATTAAATGTAATTAAATAAATGTAATTCTTTGTCTTACAATTTTCGTATGAATCCTCGGAAAAACAAAAAACAAAGGTTTTTTCTACCGGTGGAAAATTAATATTTTACAACCATTGTAGAAAATATAGAATCAATCATGTTCAACATTTTCACTAAAAAATTAATTGTTTTTTTTTTATTTAGTAGGTACTGAATTCAGTTTAATTTATTTAAAAACAAAATATAGGATGTATTTACTTCATATTTATGAAATGTATGATATTTAAAAAAATGTCTTTCTTTTTGGTTATATGTATTTAAAGTTTAGATAAGTGGAGTAGTGGACTATAGTCTGTTTCACAATACTAGATACTTGATAGCAGCGCGACCCGTGGACTAAGTTATGTATTTCATTGTTCCCAATATTATAAAAAAACCGCATAGTAAATTTACGCTTATCAAATCACATTTTATTCTGTCAGTTTAAAAATTTGAGTAAATCGACCTATTATGAAATTTGATGGTAAGAACATTATCTGTATTTGTATGTGGTATTTTTTTTTTTAAATTTGGCGCGCTTTTATATGAAACATTTTTCGAAACCCTGGCGATAATTATCCACGGGTCGCGCTACTATCGAGTATCTAGTGTTGTGAAACAGACTATAGCGTCTGAAGCGTACCCTATATCATGTCACTACGCCAATTTCTCAACTTAAAATACATATAGCCACGGATAGGAATTTTTTTTAAAGTATCTTAAATTTCATAAATATGAAGTAAATACATCCTATAATTTATTTTAAATTACATAATCGAAAAATGTTATTGTATGTTTAATAATTATTCATTAAAAATAAATTAAACTGAATTCAGTACGTACTTAATAAAAAAAAAAAACAATTAATCTTTTTAGTGAAAATGTTTAACATATCATTTATTGTATGTTTTCTTGAATCGTTGTAAAATATTAATTTTCCACCGGTAGAAAAAACCTATCTAATCCTATCTAAAACCTATTTAACCTAACTAATTGAATAACTCATTCTAAATTCAATTGCTTCTGAATATGACATTTTATGGATTTTCAAATGAGTTAAAACTTTTCAAAATTGTAATTTTCTATTTCAATTTTAAATGTTTACCATTTTTAACTGCGTTTGTTGCATGAACTACAAGAGCATCTGCGTGTCCACCTCGAACAAGTGGTCCGTCTTCTTCTGGTTTTTTAAATACTAGCCATTGAGATACATTTAATTCTTCCATAATGCTAACTTCGCTAATATCAGTTTGTAGAGGTTGTTCAGTAGTACTTGGTGTAATATCCCTAGAAAGCATAAGTTATGTTTTACTTAGCAATGGGCCATACACTTTAAACACTGGTGAAAATAGAATAATAGCATAAATCAAAAACATAACTAAAAATGAATCACTTAATAATTAGTGTTTGTTGCACTCATGTACATAAAATCTGTTTATAATGGTCAATAAAACAAATAACCATATTATAAACTATAACATTTCCATAACACTACTTAGAAAGTTTACTCAAGTAATGCTTGATTTAGTTTAACCTTCAATATAATATTGTTGTTAATAATAAAAAAAATAGAAATAAATAAATATTTTTAGTATTCTTACTGAATTTCTAAACACTGAGTTTGAATTGGAGTTGATATAACTTCGGTTATGTATACTTTATTTGGAGAATTCGGTGGTGTTAGTTCTCTATAAGGAGATGTCATTATTTTACCACGTTTAGGTGGTAATGCTGGTGGATCAGAGTCACTGAAATGATGAAGTTTTTTTTTTAATTTAAATAACTTCATGAATATAAGAATTATAAGTATGTTACATACTTGGTAAAGTAATATTGTTGACAAGAATTTTCAACACTATAACTTTGAATTTCACTCTGATATTTTTGAGGTGAATGCCAATTACTTTGATGAAGCATTGTGTATGTATGAACAGAATGACGTAGAAATTCTGTAGTATTCCCATGTGTACAATTTCCAAACATTTCCATGTATGCCATTACTACAATAATTTAATGTTTTAAGTTTATTATAATTTATAATATTTAAATAAAAAACAAAATTCTATATTCACTCTAAACTATTTTCAAATTAAATTTGATACAGTTTTTTTCTAACTAAATGGTAACTAACATGCACAAAAAACCTATATTTTTCAACATCTTACCAGAATAGGCCACTGAATGAAACACTAAAGAAAAAGAAAATGATGAGTTGTATCATTCAATTAGCATGTTATTAATATTATTCATAATTATTCATAGATCATTATTTATCGTATTATTATAAGGAAGAATTTATTAATTCATGATTGTATGAAATCAAATTTACATAATAATAAATAGGGTTAGGGACTTCTTGTACTTTCAGGTTTTTCTATAGTGGTCATAGATTATTCTAGATAAGTTATAAATAGGGTTCGGAACTTGATACATTTGCATTTTTTTTTTCTAATGCTTACATTTGAGGCTCTTCTTTACAGAAATTTAATTCATGGAATATAGAATTTAATGGTACAATTTTTAATTTGCATTTTTTCATTTTTAGAGAATTTATTCCTTTACAGTCATTTTTTAGTATTTTTGGTGTATTTTATTCATTTTTATACTTAATTTTACAAATATTTGAATTTTTCTTGTTAAAAGATACACTCCATTGTAACACATTCCATTTTCATTAGCTTGTCGATTATCGACGTTCATTAACTTTATCCTTTGAAGTCGCAATCTACAATTATTTAATAAACTGCAGATACTATTTTAGGCCCTATTAATCAGAAAAAATTTCCCAAAAGTCGATCAACTTATTTCAAACTGCCAAAAATATTTTTGAAGGCTCCTTCGAGAGTTAACATTTTTAAAGAGCTGGCACCTATAATAATTATGATTTATGATACATGAATTATATAAAACGTACATTTTTAAGAATGTTAAGTCATTTTAACATTATTTTTTTGTGCATTTTTTTTTAAAAGATTTTTGAGTCATTAAGTTCCGGGCTCTAGTTATAAATTTTGTTTTATGAAATGCCAAAATTGAATAAAAAGTTTGAATTAGAAAAATGAATATTAAATTTGAGTAATTGTTAACATATTTTGTATTTTTTTATGTACGTAAAATTATCGGGAAAAATCATAATAGGATATCATTGAAAAATATTTCATAAAATAAATCATGTTTGGGTAGGTAGCATAGGTGCAAATAGTGTTTGAGATTTGGGAAGGCTGATCCCTTAGGGATCATCCCTGAGGCCCTAATATTATAATATTCAATAAGCTTAAAAACATTTACAAAATGTTTGTGAGGGCTGTTAAAATTGTTGGTGGAGGCTTAGCCACTAAATCTCCCTCCTACTTGCGCATATGGTATGTAAGGTGTTATGAGTCTTTGTGTCCAAACTATGGTAACACTAATCAACATCTAGATTCTAGATTGAAAATCAGTAGATATGTGTTCGTTTTATCACACTATTTGCATATTTTTTATTTTTATTTTTATTTATTCAGGCAAAATTATTAGGATTAAATAATTACAATAAATTACATTAATAATAGCTGATACGTATACCAACTAACCTACGTATTAGTATTTTTTAAATAAAGTTGTTTTATTTGACGATAGTTTAAAAATGCCTACAACATGCAGTTATAGTGTTTATAATAATCAATAAATCAATATATATTATAAGAAGTAAAACCTCAGTAGAAATTATTTGTATTATGTTTATGTATCTACTTATTTTTGAATTTTTAACTTCCAAAATTGTAATATGTTATATGTTTCATGCATTTTTCAAAAATATTACAAAAATTTAGCTGCATATGTATAATCATATTTTGACAATTTTGACTGCATGTTTCGATAACTTTTAGCGCAACAAGTCCCAAACCCTAATATTAATAACTAAATATTTTTATAGAATCAAAATAAAAAAATTTAATTTAATTTTTGTTAATTTTTTACAAATATTTAGTAATTATTAAGTATTCAACTATTAAAATAAGATTAAATATTAGCTTTAAATAATAATTATAGATAATGAATTTTAAGAATTGTACACCTTTAATATAAATGTATTCCATAACATGCATGCCTCTAATGTTGTAGAAAACATTAAACCTTTTAAATTATCTGGTTTCAAAAACAGCAAAACTTTTTATAAGTAAAATATTTATGCTTTGGTATTATTTTAATACTTGATATGGACATATTTTATATTTATTCTGAAGTTTAGAGTAATATATTCTTGTTTTAATATAACTTACTATGTTTCTTTTTCAATGGCAAAGGTGGTGGATTTGAAGGATCAACTGCAGGGTTATCAAGTGATGCAGTATGTGTTAAAGCTTGAATACTACAATGACTGTTATTTCTATGGAAGTTATATTGTGTGGCCATTTCATCCATAGATAAATTGTCATAAGTAGACCTCAGCCTTTGTCTAACTATACGTTTTTTTTCTGGAACCGGTGGTGGAATCTAGTAAAATTAAAACTTTCAATTAGGTATTGAAATACACATTAAACACATTATATATAAAGTTTAATGTAAAATAAATTACTTCATCATTTGATATTGAACAATTAATTTCATTTGATACTACAGTTCTATTAGTGATTTGATGTATAGTTGTGGATTTAGAATGTGTCCAAACTTGATTAGATGCCTGATGAATAAATGCAGTTTTCTTTTCTACCATTGCTAATAAACATAATTCCAATTAGGTATTTGTTTATAATTAAAATACATGACAGAAAAGAAATCAATCTTTCTTTTAATGATACAATTTCCAATTTTTGGTCTAAACAAATTGAAAATGACAAAATTGATATTTAATATATACTAATATTAATTGGCTTTGTGACATTCAAATCTACATTCAGAAATCTTAATGTTATTTCAATAAGTAAGAAATAAAAGCAGAAATACATTATGTGAGAAGTGGTGTATATCGTAGCTGTAACAATGAACAGGTATGTACAAAATGTGTATAAGAGTGTGAACAAAAACATTTAGTCATGGGTACTAATAGTTGATGTAAACATTATATACATACATCACAAAATTGCTTAATATGTTTCTCCACAATAAATAACCTAACTCTTTGCCTATGTTATTTTACTAATAGTTTTAAATTTAAATTAATTCTTTAAAATATGAATAGAGTTGATTTAAGCTGTAGCTATAAAATGTTATAGATGTTATAGTGTTAACTTACTATGCTGAGGCGGATACTCAGAAAATGGAGATATTCGTTTTTCATTACCTTGGTCCACTGAAGCAGAACTGGAAGAACAGTTACAATAGCCACATACATGGTTGGCGTCATCTAATAATTCATAAAATTAGTATTAAATATTAATATTTGATAAAAGAATATTAACATATTAATAGCTTACTAGTTAAAAAAGAATTATCATCATTGCACATAACAATATTAACTTCATCATCATTTAAAATTGAATCTAGCGAACCTATAGATGAAGATCTATCAGAAAGGCTTAGCGGCTCCAATGATAAGTTGCATAGGGTATGCTTGGTGTTATTATGTCCAGTACGACGCTTTGGTGGCAAAGGAGGAGGAGAATTATTTTGGTCAGTCTTTTTTAACCATGATCTATTTAAGAAAAATTAATGTTAATCATTAGACAATATTTCTACTATACATCATAAACATTTATCTTACCGATCAGGTAAAGGTGGCTTTGAAGGAGGGTTACAGTCAACCGTATCAAAAGAATGATTACTTGTTTGTTCTAATATTTCTCTTTCCCTCGGTGTTAATGGTATATCAGGTAAAGAAACTCTTTGCTTCAGTTCATCAGGAAGTTTCAATGAATCCTCGTCTTTGTATACAGTTTTAAGTACACCGTGGTTAAGTTTGTCATTAGTTAATGATACCAAGTTCTATAATTCACCAAAAATGTCAGTTTAACATAGTTAATATAAAATATAAAGCTGTATATTATATATAAAACAGGATAATAACTGTGTGACTATATTATTTTAATACCTGAATAGCTAGCTCTACCAAACGCAGTATATCTGATACATTATCTGTATTGATTGCTTTTTCTCCAAATATGAGAACATCATCGCATAACTTAATCAATTGTGCTACGCTTTGGTACACTTGATTTAAAGCAGATACAACTAGTGAACTTTGTTCATTGATATCGTATGATTTAAACACCCCACAGATTGTTGTTACTGTTTCTAAAACTACTGTACCATTTCCCGGTAACATTTCTAGTTTATTTTTTGTTACTACATCAAGGAAATGTCTTAAGGCTATCTGAACCTAGAAAATTATTTTTTTTATGTATAATATATTAGGTTGATAATTTAAATATAAATAAAACACTAGTTAAGGTGATTCCATAGTGTGATTTTCCGTTTTTGTCTAACACACGAGCGACATAGGGTTTTAAACGGATTCTTTGCCAAACATACCAGTTGATCTAATGAAGCAATAAGAATTCTAAAAACGGATTTCAATTTGTCATCAAATCTTCTTGCAATTGACTTTCCCACAATTTTGATTTTTTGATTTTAGCTTCTCCAAAAATTGAAATACAAACATGCTTAAATACTCTTTTTTAATATGACGTTTTCTGGAATTTGGGGGAATAATACCAAAAATGTGGAAAAATCAATTTCAAGCAGACTTGACGACGAATTCAAATCTGTTTTCAGAATTCTTATTGCTTCATTAGATCAATTGGTATGTTTGGCAAAAAATACGTCTAAAATACTATGTTGCTCGTGTGTTAGACAAAGACAGAAAATTATCGGGTGGAATTCCCTTAAAATACTTTCAATAAAAATAAATGGTATAATTAAAACTTACTTGTCTAACATGAAAGTCGATGTCATTAAGGGACCGCTTAGGACTACTTCCTGATGAAGCATGTCTTTGCTTTGGTAAGCCATTTTTTGGAGAACCACTCCTGGAACTGATGGTACTATGGCTAGGCGATCGCATTGCAGATGATATAATATCCAACAAATCTTCTTTGAATGAACGAGCTCGTCTTGCAAATTTATTACCACTACCAATGTTACTATTCCATTTTTTGTACTTTTCATCCGGGACAACTCCTTATAGCAAACAATAAAAATTAATATAACATTTATTTTTTTTTTTAAGAAACTACATTAATATAGAACAGTTAAAGTTCACGATGACAAAGTTAATATTTTACACTTTACTACTATGGGTAGATACTTATTTGTGAACCATTGATGCAAGTACACAGACTATAGAGATAAAGAATCTAAAAATAGAGCGTCTAACCTAAGTGAGTGGGGCACGATACTACGGCCGTACATACTGCACAGTATTATGGTACAGAACATGAATGACGAATGTGGAATGACTATACTACTATAGTACTATATACGTCGAATATCTCTCAGACATGTAGTCTCATACCACTTTCAAAGCTCAATCGAGTCTGTCGTGATATAGCGCACTGTATTAACTACGATATTCAATTATTGTACCTACCGATAAACACATTTTACATTCAATAGAATCCAAGAAAATAGTTTTCGATATTTCATAATCGATGAATGCGTGTATGACGCCTACGTAATTGGAAATATGGAATCGTTAAAACAATAGATTGTACAGTATTGTACCTACCTATTTGATTATTACGTCACGTCTACTTCGGATTACGGTATCAATGATCAAGGTTACCTATTACTTATCCATACTAAATACTTAGTCATTCGTTTTAATTTAATACAGATACAGGATGTACTTATAATGCACAAAATGAGTAACCCGGTTTTGACAGAATTAGGACGGATATACGTCATACTGTTCGATACAAAACAATATTAATCGGGAAATTTAAGATAATAAAATAATTTACGCAAAAATTACTATTAAAAAATGTAATAGTATTTATTAGCACTCAAATAACAGTGCTTTATGGTAGGTAAATTTCTGTTTTTTTTTTTTTTTTTATCAAATACAAAAATGTACAATTTTTACAGAGAAAACTATTACAATAAGCAAGTATGATATTTACAAGAATAACATTACAGAAATATCGTACTGAGGTCTGAGGAAGTAACCCAATAGTAACACCTCTTTGATAAATGATAGGTAGGTACCTAACTTTTAAATATATTATTTGTTATTTTCATTATAAACCGGAATTTACACTAGTACATAATACATATTATTAATACCTACTATCCTATTTGTAGTTGCTAATATACTCACTTTTGTCTTATAAGTACGTAATTTTTTTAGAAAATATTTTTATAGCAAAATAAATTTGTAAATAGTATCTATACGATAGTAATATGCAATATATTGTATAATATATTTATTTATGTAATATTTATACGACGTCCTATCTGCTTTCCGCATAACGTATAATCATTGATTAAATAATATATTGTATATTTAATCAATGGTATTACTAATTTATAACACAAAATTGGAATTACTAAACGCAAATTTGCTGTTGTTTGTTTTTTTTATTAATTGTATGAAGAAGACAATGAAACAATACATGCGGGTGAGACGTCCTCAGTCCTCTATGATTTATATGCACCGGTATTTATTTGAAATTACTTTTTCAATAATTTACGTATGCATTTGGAGATTATTATTAATGTAATAATGTTTATCAAAAAAATATTTTCAAGAATACCTACTGTTTTGTTATACTCACTAATTTTTATAATAATTATCAGGTCATACATATAAATCCGGAAATCCGGAAGTTTGTGCACAAATAACTACCGAAATAAATAACCATGCATTTAATAAAATGGAATAAACATTTTTTGTGAATCGCGGACATTCGACTATTTTTAGTGTAGTAGGACATTCGGGGGACACCCCGATATATTTTTGATGGGGACTTTTTTCCCCCATTTTTTTCAAAGATTACTATGTAATAATATAAAATTATTATTTAATATGAAATTCATTATTTGCCTATTGTCTAATATTTTAAAATATTTTCATAAATACCTATAATAAATTATAGATGTATATTTTTGACTAACTAAATTACTTAAATCAAATTCACAATTATTAAACTGTTAAATATCCAAACTAGTAGTTAAAAAAAAAATAACATAAGAATCAAAAATCAAATGCTTTTTACAAAATGTATCATTTTTATGTCGACATTTTTAGAAATTGTTATGAATTATATTTTATTTTATACTAATTTATTTTTAAAATTGTTATTGTTTCAAGTAGTCCAGTTGATCAAACATGTACATTTATAATCTATTATATTTATGAAAATAAAAACTATTTTATATGTTATTTAAAAAAATTATTTCATATTAAATAATAAATAATATTATATTCAGTAGTGTGGCGAACTAAAAATTTTCCAGAGGCAAGTTACAAATATCCCAAGTATTTATGCATAATAATGTATTAATATAATACAATTTTCTGATCGTTATTGACTACCTATTGTGAATATCATATTACATTTACTAGGGAACCCACCCCTCTATTTAAGAAAAATTTCAGAGGCCATGGCCTTTTAAATTGCCGTTCGCCACGCCACTGCTTATATTATTCAACTCAATAATAAACTTTAAAAAATGGGAGGGGGAATGTCTTACTAGACCAAAAACAGTCAAGTGCAAAATATCCATTTATCATTTTTTGTTCCTATTTCGGTATAAATAAACTTAATTGGGCACTTTTTTCCATTCGACAATAATTTAGACCTTGATTAGTGATTACGAATATACAAAGAAATGTGTGGAATTGTGGAAACAATTAATTTACAAGTTATAACGGTTTAAAGTTTACGATATTAATATTATACGTGGCCGCGGCACTACCTTTTTTATGAAAAATATTTAATGAGGAAAACTTGAGATTAAAAATACCAGAAAAGTAATTGAATACAAAATACATGTGAAGACGAAATGGGTTTGTCCTATTTTACGTCTTACCCAGGTTCTCCTATACAATTTTATGGATAGAATGATAGGTAAAAATCGCTAGTGTAAAATAATTATAATATAAACACAATTAAAATATAATATTATTTGATATTGTATATTGTGACATTGGGTCGGTAATCGCGGTATGTTTGTCTTATAAAATAAATATCACATAGTTTCCACAAATTATAATAAATTAATAGGTATAGTAAAAATTATCCATACTCAATTATGTAATCTGTACTAAAGTACGATATTGCTTATTTTCTAATTTTTAAGGGGCTTTAACTTCAAATAAATTATTTTGGGGAACACCAAGCACCCGTAAGCCACTCTCGCCCCCCGCCACTCGATTTCCACCTATGGACCAAGGCTACACATTTACCCACGTTAGGTTACACATCTACCCGAAGGGTAGGTTACTCGTCCAATCCTTCCCCACCACAAGTATCCAATGAGATGTCATTAGGACCCCGAGTTTTTCGACCGTATCCGGAAGGAATAGGGAGCGACTACTTGTCAGTTGTCACACTTTAATTAGCAAGGTTACACCTTATTAAGATATCCATTTACTTTCGATGAAGGACTCCCCCGATCACATAGTACAGTAGGATGTAGGTATATTTGTAGAGTTCAACATATTACACCAAACACGGTTTTGCGCGGGATAGCAGTATAGAACCATTCAGGCTGTAATGACAGTTAAGACAGTAAAGAGTTAAGTCTACAAATTGATATATAATATAGTTGAGAACATTATCTGTGAAATATCGTTTTTATTTTTTTATATCATTTATACAAAAAAAGTTCTTATTGTTTCAAAATCCATTATTTTTGTGCATTTCAAACTTGAATAATTTTTTTTAGTTCCGATATCGTTAAATAAAAACGATATTTCACAGCCGTCAGCCAAAGTTCTCTTTTTTATGTGGTGAAAATTTCGTTTCTTAGTTACATGGCTATAGCCTTCAGGATTTTTTCCACGTAAAACAGTTTTTGCTATGTTTTATATTTGTAAGGAGACCACACATGCGGGTGTAGCGTCCTTTTAATAATAATTGTTTTTTAGATAATTTATGGAAACTAAAATAACATAAAAATGACTAGGTTTTTGACTAAAAATAAAAAAAAGACAAAAATAAAAACAATTTATTTTAGAAACCCAACTTAATACAATTTAAATTCATAAAAAAATATGTAAAATAAAATCTCACGTCTTTTAAGCTCCTTTTGCTATATATTGCATTTGTAGATGGATACTTTTTTGATTTATTGTAAAAACATGCAAGTAGCTAATAATGAACAAAAATCAATCTAAAAATTTAATATTTTAATACTACAAGCTTATGCGCATTTTTTAAACTGATACAGCATGTAAACATTAATTTAAAAAACTAGATAAAAAAGATACTCTTGAAGAGACTTGAGGCTGCTGGCAAAATTGTCACATTATAAAAATGTAGTAGTTTAGTATGATTTTAGAAATTTGAGAAAAGTGAGTTGACCTTTAAAATAAAATTTCACCACAATTACTAAATTAAGTAATTATAACAAAAAAAATTAAATTACAATTTTTGTTTTGTTACAAAAGAACAGAATGCTATAAAAGACAATCTTGATGTTTCTTTTATAAATAAAGTTAAATTATACAGTTTAAAATTATTTCTACATACGAGTAGGAATATGACTATAATTTAAAATTATGCAAACATTTGACTATTTACCATTTTTGTAAGTTCAGGAAAATTTAACTACCTATCTTCCACAAAGAATTGATTTAAAATGTTCTAAGTGATCTAGTGATGGGCAACGATATCGATAATTCGATACGATATCGATATTGTGACAAATCTTTGACATCGATATCGTTTTGTATTGAATGATATATAGTGATATCAAAAATAATATTTTTCAAGAAAAATACATGGTATTGACATTTGTAGGTTTTAAGCTATAATAAATTAATAAATAATAATAGCCATCGTGATGAAGATCCACTTAAATGGTAGAAAGAAAATTCAAATTTATACCCAGAAGTCTCAAAATTGGCAAAAAAATACTTGTCGATAGTCGCAACTAGTGTCCCATGTGAATGTCTGTTTAGTGAGGCTGGCAATATAACTTCAAAGAAAAGAAGTAGACTATCTCCAGATCGAGTTAACAATCTTCTCTTTTTGAACTCTTATTATAAATCCACTAGGACGTCAGTCCACACTTTGGTAAGAACATACATTTTAATTTTTCAAATTTGAATTCAAGACAATATTAAAATAATTATGAATTTATTTTCTAGGATACAGCTATCGGGGTTGAACACATTTAAGGAGAAATCAAAAAGGGTTAACATAAAATATAAAAATGTAAAACAAATATAACAAAATGTATAACAAATTTATTATAAATAAAAATAATTAATAAGTATGTATGTTAAATGTGTACGATGTCGGTGTACCAATAATAAATAATAAATATTAATTAGCTTAATAAAGTAAATTCCTTAGTGTGATATATATTTAGTTAAATGAATACGAAAAGTTTTTTTATAATTGTTTAGGTAAACATAAAATTATATTTATGATACGTACAAATAACAATATTGTGATACAATATCGGAAAAATCTGAACGATATCGATACAGAAAATTATATCGTTGCCCAACATTATTAAAATCAATAACATTTTTGGTTAAAATCTATACTAACATTGAATGTAGGGACGGACTGGCTACTATTGGTCCAGGGTGCAAAATTAACTAAGGGCCTGTACATTTTTTTTAAACTTATTAAAATTAGGAAAGAGTTCTACATTACAATAAGAGTTAAATTTAAGAAATGGCTTGAAAATAATAATCGTGGCCTGTATTATAAATACGAATGAGGGCCGGGGTGCTACCTGGTTTATAGCACCCTGGACCAGTCCGCGCCTGATTGAATGTTATTAAAAAATTAGGTAATTATAAATATTATCAAAATAATGTCTTATAATATTAATGATACGTTGAAACTTGAAACTCTATTTGGGTTAATATAAAGTTCATATTTGTTTAGAAAATGTACAAGTCTCTAAGGAGGCAACACCAACTGTTCCAGTTTTTGCAACTTACTGGTAATCAAAATAAATATTTTTTAATGCCAATTGATAGTCTTTTTAAAATTAAATACAATTCGATCAAAATTGTGGGGTGTTTGTTGTAGCTTTTTAAGCAATAACAGTACAAAATAAATAAAAGAGCCAAATTAGTTGTCAGACTAAGGTGTATTATATTTACAAAATAGGGGTGGGGGCTTAGCCCCACCAAAATTACTTTAGTAATTAATTTAACTCGTATAGGATTAATTCAAAATAAACATTGCAAAGTAAAATGCTTGCATGCGACACACCGATATTCAACACCAGTACCAACGATACCACCGCAATAAACATAACTTTATAAGTCATAAGACATTTTGTAAGTGCATTTGTATTTTAATGTTAAGTTTTAAAGTTTTATATTGATCTATTAACGGTCAACTAATCTAATTCAGTCAAAATTAAAAGTTTACCTATTATAATACATTTGTTAAGGAAAGTTTAAAACAAATCTTAAACACTTTCATAAGTTTTCATAAAAATAAAATGAAACTAGAGTTAAAATTATTATTTTTTATAGATTTTTGGGGGAAGGGGCAAGCTCCAAAAAGTTACTTTTTAGGAAAATATATGGAGCAATTAACTACTTCAATGCTTCAGCCTACCTCCAGATTTGTTGTATCACTGTATATTGATTATTCACAACATTTCTAAATATTGTAACTTATTTATCACATATCGCTGACAC
>NC_042495.1:40013467-40017869 GCF_005508785.2 Acyrthosiphon pisum | reverse complement strand
AAAAAAAAAAAAAAAAAAATATTTATCAATAGATGAGTTGTATTTATTAAAAAAAAAAAAAATTGGTTTATATAAATATTTATTCAATTATTTAATAAACAAATAACTGTAAATTATGTTCAATGAATTCTAAAGACTTTATTTGGTAAACATAAACATGCGTGTGCTCAAAAACAATCTACAATGTTTACATAATTTATTATTAATACTTACTACATTGTTCAATTTCATCATCTTTATCAGAATCATGTTTATTCGTCGAAGACATGTTGTTATAAACCAATCATACGACGAAACAAACCATAACTGAACGTAATGCATTGTTGATCATGTTATGTGTCGTTTGAGTTCAACATGATCAATCAAATTACTGATTACCATTGTCAGTTTAATGAATTGAAATATAATTAAAATTAGTTAAAAAAATAACTAGTTAATATTAGGTATAATATTTTGTAGAAATGAAACTTTAACAAGGTAAAACTACTTTACTTACCATGGCTGATTATGTTTAAACACTGAATGCTGACTGTGTACTTGAACAAATATGATACAAAAATTATATTGTTCCATCATAAATTAGTGACTGTATATAGAAATTCATTATTTATATACTAAAGCAAAAAGTATTAAGAATTAATCTTAATTCTGAACTATATTTATGGAAAGTTGTGAAATTTGTTGGCGTTTAAAAACTTTTTATCACATCATTATCACTGTATCACATAATATTGTTTTTAAGACCATGGTATGAGTAGGTAGAAAGTTATAGATTTTATGTTGCCAATATTGATACACCTTGGTTGTATCACGATAGTATCTTAAATCGTGGTTGATATCAAATGTTTAATGTTATCAAATTATCATGAAGTAAAAATTGTTGTATTATACAACTTGTATATTATAAAGCTATAATGTGTATACTGTTTATAGTTAAAAAATGTGGATGAAGAAATTATTAACAGAATAATTATATTATTGTTTTGTGTTTGTTTTTTAGATAATACTAGTTTTGTATTTTCATTACACATTTTAAAATTTTCCTTTATAAATTAACTTCAATTTTTGTTATTGACAATTTAATTTGAAAATAAACAATTGATGCAAATCGAACACATTTTTTCTTCTTCCTGTCGCGTTTCATCAGGTAATGAATATCTGTTGTCTATTACTAACATACTTAAAATATATTAACTGACCTCCGAATGATTGTATAGAATATTTTAAATGGTACGTTCCTATATTATAATTTGAATAATAATCATTTTAAAAGATCATAATGTTCAATACATAAAAATACTACATGGATATTTTAAATTCCGTGAATCATGATGTAAATAATATTGATTTTAAAACTGGCTTGAAAATATTTTATTTAAGATTATAATTTTATAATTGTGTTATTATGATATGTACCTAACTTAAAATAGTATTGAGTTTATATATTTTAAAGAAACAACATTTTAGTAGCCATTAAGTTATTCTATATTATTTATTATTAAGTTTATTAAAAGTTCTCCCAAGAAACTCTTTATATTGTAACTATGAGTCTTTACACAAATTTAAACATTTTTATTGATTTATAACAAAAGCATTTTACAATTCAAAATTTGAATACAATTAAATGAGCATGGCGTAGTATGTGAATTTTTGGGGAGATTGCACTATTTTACTTTATACTTAATGTGCAGTTTTGGAATATAGTAATTTTTTGTCTTCCATACAAGTTTAAAAATGCAGATTAATATAATGTCTACTTCTAACTATATATTATAATATAAATTTAAAAATTGTTTAATAGTATAATTTTTATTGTCTTCTATAGTTTTAATATAAGTAAATTATAATAATAGGTCCATAAAAGTAAAAAAACTTTTATATTGATTTCAAATAATCTTATTCATCGGTTTGGTAGATTTATAATTTATAAAAAAATTAGTTATGAAAATTTAGCAATTATTGTTATCACTTTTTTGGGAAGTTGATTCTATCGATTAACAATTTGATATTGATGATATTTTTTAGAAACTTTCAGTATCTTTTGATCAAATTGACAAATCTTTTTTATGGCACACTGCGCCAATGACATTTAGTCCTAAAAAAAACATAACCGGAATAATGATCCTGTCCTGTGGAATCAATCAAATTTAATTATTATTATTTTTAACTAATAGAGGGTGATATAATACAGACCATATTGAGCTCCTGTTTTCAATATTTAAAAAAAAATAAGAAAAATTTAAGTTTTTTTTCCAAAATGATTTAATTATATTGTTTGTAATAAAATAAAAAATCAGAGCTCAATAGCGGCTTGGAGGAAGTTTTCTTATTTCAGATAAAAATAATTCTAATAATAGATGGAAGTAGATTAATGGAAAAGTATTATAATTAAGATGGTAATTAGAATATAAAATATGATTTTCAATTTTAATGGAATTGCGGGAAATTTTAATAACTGGCCACCAGGTATCCGTTTTATTATACGTTTATATTTTAATTTTAAATCGTCGAGTATTTCCCAGCCGTTAATTTTAAATTTGTGTTGTAGATTAATAAGTAATAAATAATAATTTTATCTATCTACACTCTAGAGCATGTCAGCATGTTTATTGTATATTGATATTAAAAAACGATTTTGCCAAAAAAAACATAATTGCCAATTATTAAGTGGCTACACTGAATAAACTCTATCGTGTGTAGTGTTTTAAAACGTAAAAAATGGAGACCATGTTTTTCTTTAATCTTTTTATCTTAGCCGGCATATAATGTTTATGTATAGCTATTAGCTGCAGTTATTAGTTGTCAGTTTTAATATTTATTTTGAATAAATAAAAATAATTATTATTAAATTAAACTTTTAAGACAATCATTTAGTTTTTAATTTTCGATAAAGTCTGGGTATTTATATAATAGTTATGTTTTTGTATCTGATAAAATAATTCGAAAATTTTATTATATATATTATTGTTTCTTTTAAATTTATATAAGTAATGTCAAAATTAGATCCTATCGATATTTCTACTTTGCCTTGGTATAATGATGAATTTGGTAAGTATTTTATTTACATTTTTACAAGAAATATACCATTTAAACCTTAGGGTAAAGGTAATAATCTATTTATTTATTATAGCTTTTTAAGAATTATATAATTTACTTCCTATTATGTCTCAAATATACTAAAATATTTAAGAAGCATTTTAATTTTTATTTAACTTATGTACAAATATAATATAGAAAGTAATTTTCCTATTACTTTAAAATGTAGAATTATTGAACAATTAATGATATATTCTGTAATGGTGTTTGTCGTTTATAATAATTATACTTTTGTAACTTATATTAATTCAAAAAATATCCTGATCATGTATTATAAACGACGTACAATTATATTTGTCACGAAGTTCGATATTTTAATATTACTATTTTCTTTTAAGATTCATTTAATATAATCATATGCTTAATATATGCTTAATAAATTACACAGCATAACAAAATAAATAAATAAATTTATCATGTTATACACGTTGATTATTGATAATAGGTATTCGGTTTTTGCTGATTAAATAAAAAGTAAATAAGTTCCGCTCATTATTTTGCTTCTGAGTTGAGTGATAGACGATAGTGCAGTAGTCACTGGTTACCATGTTCCTCATGCCACAGGCTTGTACCCGGATTTATACTAGATCATTGACCCGTATATATATATATTATCTCGAGTTCAAGGACATTACCTGTAATGTATTTACTACACGTTTTTAACATTTTTTATTCCATGAATTTGCAATAGGTACAATTTTTATATTTAGGTAGGACTTCCGACTAATAAATTATTTAAATTTTATTTAAACATTTTTACATGCATTTGGAATTTAATACGATATAATAAGTAATAATTAGGGATTCACCTACCTATTTATGTGTGCAATATATCATGTAATTTCCAGTGTTTATTTATAGTAATCAATTGAATTGGTTATTAAGGGCTTTTTTGGATCAGATAAAATGTGTTGGTTTATTATACACATTATACCTATTTATAATTATTTACATTTATATTTATTATACATTTTAAATTGATCATAGGTAATCAGTAAACAATAATGAATACATGATGCACCAATGAAACATAAATTCAACTTTTATTTTTGAACTTTTAATAAAATTCTGTTTTATAATATTGTTAGTTACTTTAATAAATATGTGTTAAATTACTCATCTACTAATTCCAGTAAGAATAATTTATGAGGAGCTTTGTATTTTAAAAATTGAGTTACCTATATTACAATTTGAACTTCAAACGTTAATACAAAAAAAAAAGGTGGGTAAGTGGATGTCGCTCTGCTGTACAGAAGGTTACAAGTGGGTCACTGTATAATGGATAGTATTAAATTTGAATTCAATG
>NC_042495.1:40011331-40013367 GCF_005508785.2 Acyrthosiphon pisum | reverse complement strand
TTATTTACTGCTGTTATTTCTAAATAAATTATAACAAAACAACAAAAGCCATTGATCCGTAAATATTCCCGTCTTCGGGTTTTCCCCTATATTTTGTAGTTAGTTCTTATCGATTGTTTTTCCTAATTACCTATCCTTAAAAGTATACTTTTGAAACTACGCTGAAAGTTGAAGTTTTGTGAATTGTTTCTGATCTAAAATACATAGGTATGACAAGACACAAAAATAAAGGACATCACCCTGATGTGTTGTTTTGTGACTGATGTTGAGTGAGTAATATGCCTCATTCGAAGTTTGTTGGTCACTGACTACTGTGGTACTACCTATGATCATAATGGATGTCTTAAATTTGAATTCAATGATAAATCATTGCATACGAAATACCTATCTTGATCGAAGGTGGTTTGTCTGTCAGCCTATTTATTACTCAGTATTTATTATTATGATATATTTATATTGCTATTAAAATATTACAAATACCTACTTGGGTAGTATAATTTATTTTACTTTCAGTAATACGGTAGGTTAAATTATTTTTTGCCTAAAACATTGCATATTTTATTACATTATTTAATTATTATTTATCATAATAGTATATTATATTTATATCATATTATACTATTGTTATTAACTTTTGAGTCAGTACCGATTTACCATATAGAATGGTGTGAGTAGGTTTGTGATATAAATAGACAATTACATAAAATTAATCTAAATGTTTTGAAAATGTTAGTGTCTATTAAATATAATGATATACATAAAAGTCAAATCCCCATGAATAATATTTTTAAATAAAAACAAGATAACTAAAAATATTTATTCTTCATTTAAATATTTAATTTTGTAATTAACTAACTTAAAACGTCCTTAAAAAACAATTACATTTATATATTTTTGTTTCACTATAAACCGCTTTTGAGAAACCTTGTATTAGATTTTCAAACTTTAGGTATACAAATTGAAGATTTTATAAATTATTTACTATAAAACCAGTTTTTAAATAGTTTTTTGATTTTAGCGAATTTTGTTAATATTTTATTTTTAAATGCTCATAATTTGTGAGTTTATTTTTTTACTTTACAACTCTTTTTAATTAAAACACTAAAAGATGTAGGGAGGTAAATTGTACTTGTATTAAAATAATATTATTATTTATAACCATAAAAGTAAAATCAAAATTTAACCCAATTTGATTGAGTCATTATTATGTAAAAATGCCTTAAATGTTGTTACTAATACTTAATATCATTGATAATAACTAATAATTAATAACCTGCACAAAGAAATAATTATGTCATAAACTAAATTAAAAATTGTATTTATATATTTTTTTTAGAAATGATGGATGTATTGATCGAACCTAAGGATGAACTATTTGAGGTAAGCGTATGTTATATAAATATATTATGATAATAAATACTGAATGAACATTATTGTTTAGCGTACTTTATTTATACTTGTTATTGACTAAAAAGTAATATTCCATTTTAGTTTGATGAGCTTAAGATGGAACCATTTTCGCCTTATTTTGGAGATGATATAAAATTCAATACAGGAGTTAGCGATCTAGATACTGATCACATGATGCAATGGAACATTGAATCATGTTTTGAAAATGGTAATATTGTTTCAAATATAATTTTATCTGTAGAATAATTTATTTAAATATTTTAGGTATTGATTTGGAAAAAAAATATACATCACCTCCATCATCTCCTTCTTCAAACGGTTCAATGCCTAGTGGTGATTCACAATCATCATTTGATTCAAACCAAGTATTTGCTATAATATATTTTTTAAGTTTTAGTATATTTAATATAATAATTGTCTTTTTTTGTAATTGTTTAAAAAGGTATTACCGAGAATAATATTACCAAACATGAATACAATTTGTGATACTAATACTGTAATTGCTCTAAAATCTAAGAGTGGGATTCAAACACTTCCAAAATTGAAAATATCTCCAGCTCCAATTAAACCAATATTAAATGCAGCTTCTAGAACTAATAATATTTTAATAAATAATAATTGTAAAT
>NC_042495.1:39966686-40011281 GCF_005508785.2 Acyrthosiphon pisum | reverse complement strand
CAAAATCATTTGGTAATTAGTATTAAAAACTATACCAGGACAAATAGTCCTCTGACATTTTGCCTCCAAATTAAGGGATACTAAATCAATTTTTGATGACTTAAATAAACCACTCCAGAACAAGTAAAATATCCGTTTACTTTGAAAAACCTTGTAAGAAATCTTACAAGGTTTTGTTTATATTTGGGGTTCCAAATACATTATTTTATTTCACATACCTATGTCATGCAGTGCTGATGAATTCCTATAGTGGCTAAATGTCAGATGTATAATAAAAACATAAATTACGTTTTATAGTTGATTTTTAAATTTTAAGCAAAAACTTTTCCACGAAAGATAATACTAACTCCAGATCAATTTTCAAAAATAACCAAATTCCAAAAACAAAAACAAGTTGATTTAAATGTACCAGCTGCAATACCATTAGTAACAAGTACTACAGAAGTTAATAATCAATTGACATTGCCAGCAGTTGAGATTGATATAGCAAAGTCTAAAAACTATTCTACTACTACTTTACAATATAATCAAGTATAAAATGCATTATTAAAATAAACAAAGTATATTTAATATCCATTATATGTATTGATTAGTTAAGTGCAATAAAACGACATCAACGCATGATACGAAATCGAGAAGCAGCAAGTTTATCTCGTAAAAAGAAAAAAGAATATGTAACATCATTAGAAGAAAAAATAACTATATTGGAAAAAGAAAATTTGGAATTGAAAATTGTTAGTCAATAAATACATTTTCAACTTAATAGTACACAAATATTTACTATTAATTTTACTAAAACAATATTCCTTTCTATTTAGGAAAATTCCGCATTGAAGGAAAGGCTCAAAATTTTTGACAAATTATCTTCAATAACAGACAGACCTATTATCAAAAAAGCCAAAAAAGCTACAGCTATATTATCAGTAGTTTTAATGATTTCTTTAAATATCGTTCCTTCAGGGTAATTACTGATAACACATATTTATATTTTTAATTTAAATAATTTTACTTTCTTAGGCTTTTCAATACAAGACAATTTGACAAATCAGAAATGCAAATGAATCTTGGAGAAAATTACAAAACCAAAAATATCGATAATATAAACTTTCATAGCAGAAATCTATTATGGGCCAGTTATTTTGAAGACACCAATTCATCATTGAATGCTACTGAACATTTGATGTGTCCAACATTTATAAATGTATCTGAATCAAAAAGGTTGGTACAATTATTTTATTTAAGTAGATTATAAAATATATTTTTGAAAAATAGGTTTTTTTTAAACATGTGTGTTTTAGTTTGGCAGATATATATATACTTGAATTATTTAATTGATAAATCATTAAACACCCTAGCATACTTGTATAAATGATCTAATCAAAAAACAAGTTAATAAAAATTGAAAATATCTCATGGTTATTAAAAGCGTACATTTTCGTTAACTTTTTTTTATATGAGTAAGGTTGTACTTGTTGGGAATCTTCTAATAAATTTCTAATGTTGTGAAAGAAAAATCTTTTAAATTTCTAACTGAAAAACAATTTCTGATGGCTATTAATATCACAGTGAAAATGTTAAATGTCTACAGTTATTAGTTTTTAAATTACAACAACATATTAAAATCGATTAATTGGAATTTGATAATTTACCGCTGAATATTAAATCTTATAAACATTTAAATTCAAATTCTTTTAAAAAATTAATGTTACTTTTTGGTAAATTTTTTTTTTGTTAAAGGTAGAGACTTGTTTGGAATCTTTAAAATTAATTAAATCATTAAAATTCAAATATAAGCTATAAAATGAAAATTTTTAACTGAAAAATAATTTGCAAATTTTTGGGATTTTGATGAATTTTGTCAACATTTTAACTTCAAATGGATATAAAAAAATAATCATGCCTATGTATCCTTAATATTTGAACTGCTAGCAGCTATGCGTACACTTTAATTACATTTTCAAGCTTTTTAACTGTTTGAAAAAGCTTATATCGACAATAATTTAAATAAAAATCAAAAAATTTGATTAGGATAAAAAAAATATATATTATTGTAAATAGGTACATTCATCGCTATGCTCAGGATCTAAATTTAATTATATATTTTATAGCATGCTTCAATTGTTTCAAATTATATATTATATACAATGTTGAAGAATTTAACTAATATCTATACTATAACAGTTATAACCAATTAAAATAATTATTAATGTTTAATTGTATTCTTAAAAATAGAAATTTATTAATAGTACTTATTATTTTCATTAATACTTCTAAAATAATTATTATATTTGCAATTTTCAAAATTTTTAACTGCAAATTTTATTAGTTGGGCTAGTGTGACAGCACACTAGCCTATATTTTTCACTTTGAAAAAAATGTATGAATCATTAATATATATTATTAACAATTAACAATTAACCATTAATCAGATAATATTTTGGGAATTAGGTATTTTTTACATTTTATTCGTTTCTATAGTGATGAGCAAAGTGTTTATATTAAAAATTACAAATGTATGGTAGATAATTTATTATTTGTTTCCCAATACATAAAAACTAATTTTCATGGATTATATAATTTTTTTATTGGGTTTTGTTTGGTACCTACTTGATAAAAATATTTAATATTTAGTAACTAAATAATTAAATAAATGTAAACCAACATTTTTAATTTGATTTATTTTTAATAGCGTTTATGATGTATGTAAATTCTAGTTAGAGGTTGTTAGTCAGTTAGTTATCTTAGTTGTGGAAGCAAAACAATCATACATTTTTATTTTCAGAATTGATAGTGAACTTCGAAAATGGATTGAACCAAAGAATTTAAAGTTACTGAATGATAACTTATCAATGGTTTATGTTGAACCTCCAATTATAAGTACTTCTATTGAACATTCCAAACATAATGAATACACCGGAGGAAACAAAGACAAAAAAATTGCAAAATTGCAAAAAAGGAATTTTAAGTAAGTACATGACATTTTATGTTAATTACACATAGTAAAAATCTGTTTTTAATTATATCAAATTCGTAGAAAAAGAAAGCAAGTTCCATCCAACAATGAGTTCATAGAAATATTTGGTCAGTTGAAGTTAGATAGTAAAGAAAGCTTATTTGATTCCATTGAAAGACAAGATGATACTTTTTATGTTGTATCTTTTTCTGGTGATCATTTACTATTACCAGCGAGCCATAATGCTTCTAATACTACCCTTCGGCCAAAGATGTCACTTGTTTTTCCAACTTTATCATCAAACGGTAAGAATTAATATATTAAATTACATACTTATTACAATAAATAGATTCTATAAATACACTGATGTATTTAAAACATAAATAATAATTAGATACTTACATTTAACTTTTTTATAGGATCAGATTTTGTCACTATGATTCAAATTGACTGTGCAGTAACTGATACAAAAACATTACATATTCGAGACACTCACTTAAGACATCATAATGATTTTAAAAATAATATTTCATCAAACTTAAAACAGCACCAAGGTATTAAATTGTTTTTATAAAAAAAATTGTATCAAACAAGTAATTTTTACTTGAAACTAAAAAGATTTTAAATTTTTTTACAGACCATAGAAACGATATACCTCACAAGCCCTATTTTGTACGACAAAGTTACTCTGGTTCAATGTTTAGCAAAATGAATCATGAACTTCCAAGTTACTAATATTTCAATGTTATAAATTCAGGAATCATATCTCATCAATTTGCTTTTATGATTGAATGCTATTTTTTTTTTTATAAGCATATCTACTAAACCATATACTAATAATATGAATTGTTATGTTTACTTTTTCCTCTGAGAAGTGGCATTCAATTGGAAAGTTAAACTAATGATATGTGATATAATTGAATTATTTTTAGATATGTACCCTATTTATAATTATTGAGCATATAATCATATGCAGTAAAATATAAAAATATAATATATTATATTTAAAAACTAATTTATAACAGCTTAGTCATAATAACTTAAAGTTTTTTCAATTCCTTAGACATTTTCATTATAATCCATGGATTAATTGTTTTATCTTGAAAATTGATACTTATGAATATCCTATTCAAAGACTACTGAATGATTTATATTTGTTATTATTAAGGCTGGGATTTCGATACACTTCATTATTTTCTGAATCTTGCCATGTGATGTTCTTTCTATAACATACATATTTTTTATAATTTTGAATCAGAGTAAAAAGATTTAATTTTGGATTTTTTGACCATTTTAAATTTGTGGTAATTTCGTTCATTCTTTATAGATGATTTTAACATTTTTGAAGTTTTTGAGAAAATTTGAGTTTACATGCTTTTATATGATTTTTATATACATTTAACAAACTATAACTATTTACAGTTAAATAAATGTATAATCTAAACCTATATAAGAAAAATAATTATTTATGGAAATAATTATTTTTCCAGATTAAAGAAGTCCAAAACGATCAGTTCCATCTGTAAAACTTTTTAACAATACTTTAAAATGAATATTGTCATTTTAACCAAATTTATAATAGAATTTATATTGAAATTAAAAAAATCGGTATCCCAGCCCTAGTTATTATTGTATTTTTTGGTAGTTTGGATTGAATTCATAAAAAAAACTACTTAAAACTAGTTTTTTTAAGTATGGTGATTATTGCTTTCATACCTATTTTATCACCAATTATATATACCTGTCCAATCCTACCAGTATTAAAAACTGTCTAATATATAATATTATGTTGATAAATGTCCTTTTTTAGTTATATCATTCAAATTTAGATTGGTTAATTTGTTTATATTTATTTATCTTCAACTTTGAGTTATCAAGATTACTGTATTATTATATAGCATAGACAATAACAATAATACATTATTAAATGCTTACGATAGTTTTTATTTTATATTTGTGTTTTCTAATGTAGATACCAACATGTAAATAATTGTACCCCCTAGATTTGTGGTAGATATATTATACATATTACCCGATAACCATGGACTTATATTATAGTGGTATATACGTCCATACTGATAACCTATCTTAGTCCGTGATCTTGATTCAATATTATACTGTAATAAAAATAAAATGTATTATAAAATATTAAATTATAGAATGGTTTGTAATTTTATAATATTCCTAAGTCTTATTAGATATAACTATAAGCAATCAATAATTTACTATGAATTAATTTAACTCATTTTTTACAAATATATTATGATCAAAATATAGGTAACTAATATTGTTTTATTTTATATTTTAATTTATGTTAGAACAAATTTGTTTTTTTATTTCTTTAATGGTTCCTTTTAAAAAAAAATTTGGTAGGTTTATTTATTTGTTTTGGTTTTAAGTGAGATTCAACTATATTATTATAACTTTTTTTTTTTTAAGTGTTATAAAATAATATAATATTACTATATTAGTGTGATTTTTGTTTTGTATGTATTTTATATAAATAAATGAAACATTTTAATGTAAAATCGGTCTGTCTTTGGACTTCCACCTGGGTATGGAGATATTAATTATGATTTCATCTAAACCAAATTATAGAAGGAAAAACATGTTATTTCAGTATTTAAAGCAATAATGCAAATACAAAAATATGTTACATATTTATACGTTTGTAACTTGTAATACGAATTATGTAAATCTAGACATTTAGCCATCTAGAAAAAAAAAGCCAGGAAATAAAAACTTAAAAAAGGTCAATAGTGTTAATAATGTTGGATTTCAGGCCGCCTCCACCACATGAGTCCATTGTCCATTTAAATGCATTTAAAATGTTTAAAATAATTGTATTTTTAGTTTGTTTGAAGGAAAACTTATAGGAAACAAATTTTATTGTATTAAGTTTTAAAACTTTTTGACTGAAAGTATCAACTTTGTAGGAAAAAAACTAAAAAAATGTTTGGCAAGTAGGAATTGGCCTGCTGTACAGTTGAGTAGGTCTCTGTAATAAATGGGTTATTCAATTTTAACATTGTAAAGGAAAAATGATTATGAGCGAATATGGTCTAACAATAATCAGCCTATGTCAATAGTATATTTCATTTTTTTTTTTTTTTTTATTGCTATAGAGTAACTTATTTTACTATTAGTATCTATTCCGGAACGCTGAATTAATTTTAGATTCTGATCGTAGCAATGAATGTATTGATTTTACAATTATGTTTTTTTTTCATATATATTTTTTTTTGTTTCTGTGTACACAATAAATAGTCAAAATAATGTTATAATTTTTAACTTCTCTTAAAATGTTCAATTACTTATCAAAAGCGCCTGAAAAAATAAAAAAAAAGCCCCTCAATTTGCGTCTATGGGTATACTATAATCATAATAATACCTAATTTAACATATTGTTTTCGATTTGTCAAATAGGATGATAACCAAGAAAGAATTGGTTCACCGAAACCATGGTTGAATAAGATCTTAATTAGGATATTATGGTTTACTTGGTCAGAGGCCTTAGTAAAATCAGTGTATATATAGTAACTACTACCTAGAAACTTGAGTATGCTGTGCTAACGAAGCAAACATAAATTAGCTGAGAACCAGTTGACAGGTTGATCGACATGGTCGAAACCCATGCTGCTCCTCTATCAAAGATGAGTTTACAGATGGCCGGATTGATCGAAGAACTAATATAAAGATCGATACCTACTTAAGAAAAATTGGCAATATGACGATAGTTCATTACTTTGGAGGGATTACGTACTTTTAACAATAGTACCTACTCCAGTAGTCTGTCTAGATTTAAAGATATGAAACTGCCTTTGTCAAGTGATTTTCTAAATAAGGACCAGAGTGGCCCAGATAGAGTTTCCCGTAAGTTAAGACTTAAGAAGAAACTGGATTCAAATTTCAAATTAGTCTAAATATTTAGATAATTCAATATAGTGTGTAGAAAAAGATAACTGGAACTTTGTTACTTTATCGAACACCCTTTTTTGGATTTTTTTTTAGACTTATGTAGTTAGCTATATTATACTGAAAATGATGGGGAAGTCAGAATTTGGTAGTTGGACTACTCGGACTTGGTTTTGAAGATGGGCTAAATAAATTTAAAATTCTGCATGTTTACGCATTCGCCAACACTACTAATTATCTTTATGCTATAATAATCTATGATAAGTATTTTTGCATTTATTTTCGGGTATACAACAGGTCCCGTCCAGTGCCGCATTTAGACATTTTGCACCTTGGTGCAAAAAAAATGTGGTGCCCCTTTAAGGGGCATAACCACGGAAAATATGGGAGAGATCCTCATGAAGCTTTTAGATTTTGAGCAAAGAAAATAATATTGTTTTACAATAGTATGTGCTTTTTATTAAAAATGTTGTTTAATAATTGCATGAATCTTCTTTATGCTATTTAATAGTATATCTATAACCTATTATAATATAGGTACAATTAATTGATAAGTAGGTCACATTATAAAAGAAAAATTAATATCTAAACAAAGAACTTTACATTTTTCTTTGCTCAAACTTTATTTGTAAGTTATGGTCAATATTTTATTTCTATATTAATTAATAATTAACTCATAAGAGTTTGTATGGGAATCCAAGTTCAGTTTAAATAGTCTGAACAAATGGACATAGTAATGGCCAAGCCCGGATTAAGACATTTTGAGTCCCAGGGGCCAGTTTTAAATGAGGCCCCTGTACGAAAAAAAAAATAATGTACATATTATTTAATATTAGGTATCTTTTATAATAAATATTTATAGGTACTCGTATCATAATAAATAATGAATATAATGTATCACTTAATTTATAAATAATTATAATTTACAAGCTTTTTTCCTCGCTAAATAATCATTGATTTTTTTTAGGTGATTTATGCAGTGTTATAGCCTATTACGAAAAAATAATGGTCAAATCTGAGGTCCCTAAATTCCAACTATCGAGCCCGGGGGCCATGGCCCCCCTGGTCCCCCTTAATCCGTGCTAGGTAATGAGTCATTACTAATGACATAATCATTATTACAGTTTATAGATTTGACATTTCTGTATAGGTATACAAAAAAATCGTGATTTAAATCCAAAAGTACAACTTTAATTTGGCATAAATGCAGTTCAGCTACAAAAGATTTTTTGGGATTATTATTTTTAAAATGTGTGGTTTTGCATTCTTAAAAAAAAAGCTCAAACAGTTTGTAAGGTATAGTAGAAAAACTTCAAAATGTTAGATTTTTGAAAAAAATCGTGTTTTTAAGTTTAAAATCGAAGAGTTTACTTTTATTGGAATTTTTTCTTATGAAATGTTGATATTTTATTTCCCAACGTGTTGGTGAAATCAGAATTTACCTATGTTACTTACTTTTTTTGTTATTGTTAATAAACCACGTAAAACCTACAATTAATTTTTATGTGGTTTCATGAACAAGTGCTCGAATTGGGGAGGGGGGTGCGCAGGGGGACGGAGCTCCCTACTATTTTTATTTTTTTTTGCGTACTCTAACTTTTTACTCACAAAATAATGTCCGAAATAATTTTTATTAAAATGTGGATTTTAATTGATGTCAATTATATAACAAGTTTTAGTATTTTTCATATCAATATTATTTTTGATATTAGTTTATTAATTAATAATTATAATATTACCCTGTGTTTTTTTGTTTAGTCCGTAGTTCACAGATCATAGATCGTTTTCAAGTAAATTATCTAGGCTAGTACATTGTTCTATGCTAGTACTATCACAGAATAACAATAATAATAATAATTATTATTATTATTCTGTGGTACTATCACGGTATAGAAGATAACAACTCCATCAAAAATTTTTTTTGCTCTAGTATCTAACACATACGTTGAAGGTACTGCCTAATTTACTGATTTGCTAATTTACTGATTTGGTGCCATAGCGCCGGTCGCATGGGCAAACTAAGTCCGAATAAGTTCAAACTCCACAAGTGCCATTATAATACCCCCTTTCGACTCCCTACCAAATTCCAGGTTGCTCTGTCGATTTTCACTTCCGAGTTACTTGTCACAGAAACATCACAAACTTAAAAACTTAACCAAAAATTATGAACATTTTTACACGTTATGAGTTGTACCGTAATGAAATACCTTGGAAATTTCAAGTGCCTACCTCGAAAACCCATGTAGCTATAAAACAAATCAGTAATTTATTCACATAATCGAATCAGTAAAATCACGCAAAATGATAAGAATCTCGTATGTTTTGTTGCATTACAACATTTCTAGGGCACTTACTAAAATAAAGCAATTATTACACATTATAAAAAAAATATATATTTTAATATTTAATATGATCATTATAACATAATGTAACACTAGACAGTGACTTGGGATTTATCTACATCCCTGATTTTACAATTAAAATTAAAGGTTTGTCACGGGCTAAGGTTAGCTGTTCTTTGGATTTATTTTAATTTTGAATGTAGCATTGTACAACTAGTGCATATATTTTAAGTGCATTATTATGACAACTGCTCATATAATATAATGTTATTAATATGTTTTTAGAGCATTGAATTATTTGGTAATTTGCCTTCATAATAATGTGTCTTAACATAATATAATAATAATAAATGGGCTGAGCAACTTGTTTTACAAAATATCAATAAATGAAAATCAGTTGTACCTTTTAGTACCTGTAGTGTATTTACAATGTTATAAGGTGCAATATATATATATATTATAGTAACTAATACTTTTCATTTTTAAATTAATCTTTATCATATAATGTACCTACGTTTCGATATAAAAATGTATGTATAAAGTATGCAGCATTAATCATTTTTTTTTTAACAATAAATTACAATACTTAATGAATTTTTGCTATATTGCTTTCAAATTGTATGTAATTAAGTCCAGTTTTTATAACAATATATTCAAATTTGGTTTATACAATTTTTATAAAATATATTGCTATAATATACCGTCACTAAGAAAAGTAATTAATTGAAAGTTTAAGTTTTTATTTAATTTGTTAAATTCAATAAAAAAAAATATATATATATAGTCTTGTTTAACCTAAAAGTGTTATAAACTATAATAATTTGTTTAGGACTTGTGTTTGGAATTTAATTTTGAGGGTTAAAGACATTTTTCTCAAATTTACTTCTTACAAAATAAGTACCTACCTATACAATAGTTACTAAAATATAGCACATGAGTGTGACTTAGAATCCATCCATATATATACCTGAAATTGAATGTACCTAATATGATTAAAATGAAGGATTTGTCATTTGTGCCTAAATGGTAATACAAAAAACTCGTGCGGTTGTATGTACCTCATTTAAATCAGAGCCGTCATATTCAAATCAGTATAATTATTAATTAATAATTATCTTTATGTGCCAATGATTATATACTAATTAACAATTTTCATTTTTAAGTTAATCATTATCATACAATGTAAGTTTTTATATAAAAATGTATGCATAAATTAGGCTAGGTATTAATTTATTATTAATTTGTAATCCTGAAGTATATACAATTATTGCTATATTGATTTCATTTTAAGTGTAGCATTTCATAATAATATATTGAAATTTGGTTTAAAGTATATTACTATAATATACCATCACCAATACAATACTACGTACCTAATAATATTATAGCGTTATGACTTATGAGTCTAATGTAATAATATTTATTAATATTATTTTTTTGTTTTTTAACATTTATTAGAATATATTCAATCTATAACGGTTACAATAAGCATATGAGCGTGAACAAAACAAAAATAAATATCTATACAGGACTTGAAGTCTTAAGTGTAGTAGCCTCCTGCTACTTAGCAGTAACACTCAAATAGTATTTATTAAAATTAAAAAATAAGTCGCATATTTTTCTTGCATTCTCATTTATTAATATTGCAAAATTTAACACAGGCAATGATTAATATTTTAATAGTTGTACACATTTATCATTCATTGAGATTAAGTTATATTAGAGTATTTTCGAGATAGGCACTTGAAATTTCCAGGGTATTTAAATACGGTACAACCCATACCGTGCAAAAAATATCATAATTTTTGGTTAAGTATTGAGAGTGTAAGAGCAAATCAGCAGTTTTCCTGGACGGCGGCACGTGATTTTACTGATTCGATTATGTGAATAAATTACTGATTTGTTTTATAGCTACATGGGTTTTCGAGGTAGGCACTTGAAATTTCCAAGGTATTTCATTACGGTACAACTCATAACGTGTAAAAATGTTCATAATTTTTGGTTAAGTTTTTAAGTTTGTGATGTTTCTGTGACAAGTAACTCGGAAGTGAAAATCGACAGAGCAACCTGGAATTTGGTAGGGAGTCGAAAGGGGGTATTATAATGGCACTTGTGGAGTTTGAACTTATTCGGACTTAGTTTGCCCATGCGACGGGCGCTATGGCACCAAATCAGTAAATTAGGCAGTACCTTCAATGTAGGTATGTGTTAGATACTAGAGCAAAAAAATTTCTGATGGAGTTGTTAAGCAATATTACTTTTGTCATCGTTCATTGAATTATCGAAAATCAGGCAAAGATTTAAGAATGATCAAGGCGATGGGAAGCAACAAAATTGGTAAAACATGTCCTTCAAAACTAGAAACAACAATATTAGAGACCAATGGAATTGCTTCAGTACAAGTTAAATACTGGAAAACAGACTGTGGGCATGCTCAAGAAATTGGACGATTGAAGATAGATAAAGAGAACAGAGCAATGATTGCAGGTTCTTTAATTATATACATATAAATCTTATACAAAAATATTAAATAATAAGTTTAATTAGATCAAGGCATAATATTTTAGGTGATTTTTCAAATTTTGTTTTTATATGTGATGTTCAAAATGTTTGGAAACGGTCATTAGACTATTTGGCATTAATAAACCATAATCTGTTAACAGTGGTGTGGCAAACTGAAAATTGTCTAGAGGCAAATTACAAATATCCCAAATATTAATGCATAATAATGTATTAATGTAAAATAATTAATTTTATTTCAGATCATTATTGACTACTTAATGAGTATATCATATTACATTTACTAGGGGAACTACTGGCTATCACCCACCCCTCTATTTAATAAAAATCTCAGTGGCAATTCCCTCTGAAATTACTGTTCACCACACTACTGTTTGTCTGGGCAAATTAAATGTTTTACTTATTTTACTAATTTTATTGTAAGGCTTAAATAATTATTAATGTTTGTTTGTTATAGATTAATCTTAACTGTAATTATATGTGGATTTATTTTATGTTTTAGATAAATGTAAACTTTTATTAATTGTGTATTTATTTTATGTTTTAGTTATTTGTCTGCTAAATTAAATCTGTCAAATTTACTCAGTGGCGTACTCAGATATTTTCAATGTAGTGGTTTTCTTTAAAAAATGATAATATATTATACTTGGAGTAACAGAAAGATGTGACAAATTAAATAACTTTAGTTATAATCAATATTTACCATTTTTTTTTTGTACATATATAATTTAAAAACACTTTCACTATATTTAAATATTTACAGCATATATTTTTTCATTTTTATTTCTTGAAACTGAAATAAAAAATTAAAAAAATTGATTAAAATTATTTTTAATTTCAAAATAGCCAATTTCTATGTCATTATAAGAACAATTTTGATGGTGAAATCATTTATCTAAATCAAGTAGTTTATTTTTTGGAGTAAATTAACTTAAAACGTAATTAATTTTTTTTAAATATTATTTTTGGAAATTTCTTAACTTACATATTTCATATTACATAATATATAGTTTTACTTATAAGTTACAGTAAAAAAAGTGTGTACGCCACTAAATTTACTAATATACTAATGATATTATTAATAAATGTTTTTATGTATTAACATATTTTAATACCCATTATATCATACAGGGTGATTCACCAAGCATGCTCACCCCCTTTTTTCATTAACAATGCAATTATTCAAAATTTGATTTTTAGAATCTTTAAATATACTTAAAGACCATACTTTCAAATTCTTGTGTTTTTTTTTTTAACACTTAAAGAGTGTGCTCTGGCAATACAAATTTTTGTTTTCCAAAATAAACATTCTTTTTTACTGTTAACTATTTACTGAATATTTTTTTATTTTTTTTTTATGTAAAAATTCAAAATTCAAACTAGTATTTTCTCAGTTGTTAAAATATTTATTCTAAGGATACTAGTCCTTAAAAATGGTTCTATTGCATCTAGTATTCATTATACTTATTACTTGACAATTTTGAAAATTATTAATATTAATAAATTAATATTAATCGCCAATAATTTTAAATCGCCTCGTAGACCCCATACTTCCAAACTCATTATTATGAACCTATTATCCTTAGTAAACAAAGTTAAATAACTCAACAATTACTTGTTTGAATTTTGATTCTGATGGCTCAACATTTTCAGTAAAATTATCTGGCAAATAAATTACATTCAAAAAGTGAGGTTTTCATTTTAAAAACAGAAGTTTGTGTCGCCACACTCCTTAAGAACTAAAAAAAAAAATTCATGAATTAAAACAATGATCTGAGTCTAATTAAAAATTTAAAAATAAATTTGAATAATTTCATACTAAAGGAAAAAATGGTAGTAAGCATGCTTGATGAATCACCCTGTATAATATAATTTTGAACTAATATTCATGTTGTATTTTTAATACTACCTTACTTATCTACTAAATTAACATTATTTTATTGTATAAAACGAATATATACAGTAGCGCACACAGGATTTTTTTTTTCATAGGGGATTGTGCTTATAATAATTTCTACCACTCCATAAATGTGCGTTACTGAATATATAAGTTATTATCATTATTATTCATGTATAAAATTAATTTGTATTAAAGTATAAATTTTAAATCATTACATTGTTACCTATTAATTGAAATTTAAACACCTTATATCCTTGTTGTGCCTGTTTATCCGTTATCAGCACATATATTTAGTAACGATTGTTTATATATTATATTGTTGATTTTTATTTATTATTTGCCAGTAGAAACCGGGAATTTAGCACTCTCGCAGTGTGAGCTTTCCTAACTTGTTTTTTTCAATTATTGTTTTAGCGTTACTTGGAAGCATATTTTGGATTTTATTCGTGAAGGTGAAATTACTGATAATACTAATCAACGAATACTTCCTTTTGAACGTCAAGATTTAACTAATATATCCCGTGACTTTAATATTAATTATGCTACAAGAAGACATAAAAATGATGCAGTCAGTGTTAACCTATGGGTCAACGAACTGAAAAGTCAGTTTAAAGAAGATTGTCCTATTCTTTACTATAAAGCCCAAGATGAAGATGACATTTTTTTAGAGAGAAAAGATTTTGCTCTTATTCTAATGACAAAATTCCAAGCAAAACAAATACTGAAGTTTGGTCCCAATAAAATTTGTATCGACGGGACTCATGGGACTAATGCTTATGACATTCAGCTATATACCATTATGACAGTCGATGAATATGGAACAGGATACCCTGTCGCATTTTGTTTTTCAAACCGAGTACATGAGACTATATTTAAATTGTTTTTTAATCAAATTAAAACTAAGGTTGGCATCATAAAATCCAAAGTATTTATGTCGGATGATGCACCAGCATTCTACAATGCTTGGGTCGTTGTCATGTGGCCTGCTGAACATAGGCTCCTATGTACTTGGCATGTCGATAGAAATTGGAGAGATAATTTGTGTAAGATTAGTGGAGGATCTGAAAAAAAATCACTCGTTTACAAAACCTTGAGAGTATTGTTACAAATGACATCTATTTATGAGTTTAAAATTTCTCTTGATCAATTTATAAATGACTTATTAGAAGACAATGATACTGCAGCATACGGATCATATTTCGTACAACATTACTCAAAACGTTCAGAAGTCTAGGCATACTGTTATCGTTTAAGACTCGGCATCAAAACCAACATGTAGTAAGAATCGTACCATAAAGTTTTGAAACATATTTACCTGGAAGGTAAAAAATGTAAGCGTATTGATAAAACAATTAATGCAGTGATGAAATTAGCTCGTGACAGTATGTTTAAAAGGCTCATCAAGGTAGCAAAGAATGCATCAAATTCTAAAAGCAGAAAAATACATGAAAGCCATAAACACAGCGAGTCAATTTCATCAGATAAAATTCAGATCGTTGAAGATGGACAATCATGAATAATAAATTCGTTAACAAATCCCTCAGTAAAATATTGTGTTACCAGAGTTGATAAGACATGCAATGAACCCTGTTTGAAATGTTCAGTGTGCAATATTTGCATACATACGTTTACATGTGAATGCATAGACAATATAATTAAACTCAATATTTGTAAACACATAAATGCCTGTGCACAATCATTCAACATAGTACCTGATGACAGCAGTAATAGATTTTATTTGGAAGACAATATTATTGGAGAACAGGAAGACTTGATAAAGATGATTTCTCAGCCTTTTGTGGAATCTACTACACCAAGTACACCTGGTATTAATGGACAAATAATTAATAAAGTTGAGCTTATCCGTAGTCTATGTGCTACAAGTGAAGTTAGTGAGGAGGAAGACATATTACTTAATAAAAAATTAGATGACATAATAAATATGTTGAACAAAAAAAAAAAAATCCTTTTTAATACTGTTGAAAATGTAAATACCCAATAAAAAATTAGTGGCCAAATGCGTTTATACTCCACAAGAAAACAAAGATTGCATAAAAATGATATTCATAAGCCAACTGTAAATGAAACAAATGCTATTCGGGAGGAATTAAGAGCGAAAACAATGAGTATGTTAATATTCACTAGACATTTGATCATGGTTACATATGATTGAGTACCTATGTTAGAAGCATTTTCAAATCAAAAATTTTTACGTAAAGAGACAAATTAGATTATTAAGATTTTAACTCCATAAAACTTAACCATTACCTATTAGATAAAAATATCTTGTAAAAAAAAAAAAATTATGCAGTTTTCTTGTATTTAATAATATGTAATAATAATTTATATTATGTTTCCATGTTTAAAATTATATCAAATTATTGATGTATAGGAAATCAATTATGTTATGAGTTACTATAATAGTATAACATACCTTTTAAATCATCAAAAGTTATATCATATTCTTTTTCAACGTAAATTTTGCTACACAATTTGGACATTTAATAACTGTTTTCTCCAAAACTAAAATGTCTAAAATCCGAAATTATACAGTTTACAATTATTCTTGTCTAACTATTTGACTAAACTAATATCTAAAATACCAGTCGCAAATAGACAAATTTTTTTGGGGGGGGGCTCAGCTTTAGAATCATATTATATTCATATTAATCATTAATTTAAAACATATTTTTTGGTGGGAACCTATATCACAGATTAACTATATGATAACGTTATTTTATGATAAGCCAGCCAAATGCCTTACTCACAGACTTCTATATAATCACAGAACAATATAATCGGGCCTTCGGTAATGCAACGCTGCAATTCTTGATGAAAATACAGTATGTTACATGAAATCGGTAAAAATCGCTTTATTTCAGAACACCTTAATTTATTCGTTAGTGATAACGACCCTTATCAGTGATTTTAAGCGCATATCCATCTGACAATCGGGTTTTAGTTATGATTGAAACTACGATGTTCCGATGCATCAACTCATTCGATGCACTGAATTTCAGAACGATTTAGCTTGAAAATACGATGTATTTTAGAACATGTTTTATCATTTCGATGGCAATACGTATCCACAGCGTTGCATTAACGAAGGCGCAATAATATCTGTATTATAGAAGTCTGTGGCCTTACTGCGGGGAAGCGCTCGTCTTAAATCGCGTTCCGAATGAAATATTAACAGTTTCAGTTAAAGTTATCATCACGGACTAAGATATCTTAGGGGTCTGTGTTGAGTAATTGCGCTCTTGAAACCCAGTTTTTAAATCGTTGGATTGAGCTAATACATTGAACATAAAATACTAACATTTCCAAAAATAAAAGTTTCAAAAAATCGTTTGGGAAGTAAACTATATAGTATATTCTTTCTTAAAGTTTTATGTACTGCTACATATTATATTATATCATTGATTATACATACTATGTATAATCAATGATTATATTAATTATTATTTAAAGAATCGGCCTTCTTAGCGCTCCTGACGGACAATTGCTGCATTAAATGCCGTCAAAATACGACTCAAATATTTAGGAAGTGACACCAAATTTCATCTATTCTGTGGTGACACGGCTATAGATACGCCGTGGGAAGTGACCACGGAATCAGCTGTGGGCATAGAACAATAATCAGCAAAGTGGGATCAGCTAGTGTCTTATCTTGTTGTAAATATTTCTTATCAGTTTTCAAAACATAATTTTTATCACCATTCACCAATTTTAATTCTGAAAATTTAATTTTAAAATGACTTCTCCAAGATCAAAATCTCCTAAACCACAGAATTCGTTTAGGAAAGATGATAGCAAAGAAGAGACAACATTTTGGGATAAAATTGGGACGTTAGGACGTAAAAAGCGAATAAAGGAAGGTAAGCACTTCAACGTTACCTTATATGGTCATCACCAGTGCCCGAGACTTATAGGCTTATTATAGGGCTATAGCACTAGAAAATGGTGAAATAGGTATACGTTATAATATGCCTTGAATAAATGTAAAGGTATATTTCTACTTTACGAGACATTTTTTGCATTTTTTTTTTTGAAACTTATGTAGTTAAGTACGCTGAAAACGATTGTGAAGTTAGAATTTGGGGCTCGGACTTAGTTTCGAAGTTATGACACTTCAAAGTTAGTATATAATACGTTTAATAACTCATAAATGTCCTGTCACTAAACGAGCATACCTAATTGTTATTATTTCATCTCAACCTAAGTTCATCTGATGTGGTTTGCACAGCAAATAGGGGGATATTCTCAATTTGGATGTCCGAGCGAGTGGCCGCGCTGGCAATAAACGTATACTTTAAAAACAATATTTTTGAAAACCTAAGTTCACCCGAGGTAGTTTAAAAAAGGATGTAAAATAAATATTTTAGAAAAAAAAATTTTACAACATTTTCCTGAAACCTATATTACAAATTGTTAAAATCTTAATTTTTCAAAAAAAAAAAAAAATACAAAAAATCAATGCGCACATGAAGAGTATTGAACGCCGTCAGACCATAGGCCAACGATACTACCACTGCGCAACTGTTCTACCTACGCAAATTTAATCATTATAGGTATTTAGGGGTTATTATATAAAGTTAAAACTTTGATCAGCTATAACTTTGAAAATAACTTCGTGCGCCAAATTCTGATTTCACCAACATTTTTTTTACCCAAAAGATAATTAAGTCCCCTCAAAAAAAAGGGTGTCCCGATAAAGTAGAAAAGTTCCAATGTAAAATAAGCAATATAATTTAGAGGAGAATGGGGAAACACTTTATCCTACTCAGAGGGTTATGTTGCAATTTTTGATTCTAGTTGTCCCGTATTGTCATGTAGTATTTGATTGGGTCTATAAATCGGTTAAGAAATTGGCATAATTTGATGAAATATAAAATATAAGACTATTTTAATGATTTATGGTCTAATTTTGGAGTGGTTTTTAATTTGTATTTCAATATTTTAACTTCATGCAAACAAATTACCTAACTTAAATTAACATTTAACACATTCATTTTAATTAAATTAAAATTAATTCATACTAAATATCATACATCCCTAATTTGCATTGGCCCAGGTAGCTTCTACTGTAATATGCTCTTCACGTCACACAGTATGCTGTATAAAATCAAAAATTAGATAAGATAGGTACAATAAACGCAATATCCACTTTTTTAAAAGCATATTACCAAAACATTTTTATCCATAAACATTGTATCATTTGGTGAATGGCACGCTCTACACGACACAGTTTGGATAAACAGCGATCTGCAAGGTATATGTTCAGTGTACAGCGCTATACATAAATACATTTTGAACAGCCATTGTTATTTTTGTTGAATAGGAATTTAGTCTTACATTTTTACATAAACACAATATATAATGTACAATGTACATGCACATACATACCTACATAATTTTTTTCCACCATAATTAATAGTTGGCAGAAAAGCAGAAAAAATGCAGACATATGTATTCATATCTTTTGGAATTTAATTCTTTTTAGTATAAAATTGTTTGATTTACTATAGTTTATTCTGATATCTTCTAATTTTCTATGAGCAAATAATGCCACAAGTCTTGAGCTCTGGTCATCAATTAGTCATTGTCGATTAGTGGAATAATATTAATTTGACATTGTTACAGTGCAAGAAGTTCAGGAAGAGGGTAAATATGCTATCGACTCGCCAGGCAATCCGGCTATGGCTGATGTTCCTCCTGAAGAATATACTCTTGGTACTTTATTATTTTATACCTACTCAAAACTTAAAAGAGAAAGAGTATTGTTTAATTATTTGTATTACTTAATATTTTAGAGGAGAATGAAGAACGGACCATGGTGGAACCAAAGTCCTATTCTGATCCTAAATTACAAGAGTTAATGAACATATTAATTGATTGGGTAAATGATGTGTTAGCTGATCATCGAATCATCGTTAAAAATCTAGAACAAGATCTATATGATGGACAAGTTTTACAAAAACTATATGGTAAATAATTAAATGTAACCTTAGTATTAAGGAAATAAAGAATTTAGTAAAAATAAACTTTATATAAGAAAAATAAAATATATTGTATTATTATTACAATATTAGTATTTAATTTATAATAGAAAGATAACCCATTCAGTACAAATATTCCTATTGTTTTGGCAATGTCTATAATAAAACCAACGGCAATAGATCAAAATATTTAATCTATTCCGTGGTATTAGTTATGTTAATTTTAGGAATTAGTGATAAATTGGGTTTTTTTAACTAACCCGAAGGCTGATTAATTGATTAAATTATAACAAGATAATATTTTTTTCTCTATACATTTAACAAATTAACAAAAGGAGAAAATGTATTAATATATTAAAATGTATCATGATTTTAGTTAAAAAATATATATTAATTGTGTATCTATGTGATTTGTTTGATGTATATTAATTATACAAAAATACAACGTTCTAAACTAGTTATAGTTATAGTTAATTATATATTGGTATATATTTTGTTTCAACTAATGTTAAATATTTTTTTTGTTTTATAAATAATATTCAATGATTAATAAAAATTATTTTTAGAAAAATTGACTAACGAAAAATTGGATGTTCCCGAAGTAACTCAATCCGAGGAAGGGCAAAAACAAAAATTGTATGTTGTTCTTGGATCTGTAAACAATGTGAGTAAATGCTGAAATTTAAACCCATTTTGATAAAATGTTAAGAACTCATTTAAATTTATTTTATTTTTCAAGATCTTGGGTCTGACAGGTAACAGACTATCGCAACAAAAATGGAGTGTTGAAAGTGTTCATTCTAAAAACCTTGTAGCCATTTTGCATTTATTGGTATCACTAGCTCGTCATTTTCGAGCGCCAATTCGTCTTCCTGAAAATGTCACTGTCAATGTAGTGATTGTACAGGTGTTTTTAAAATAAATATAATATAAATTTAAATAGTATTGGTCATCTCTACAATTCATTTTTTTAAATCATTAATAATATTCATATAGAAACGTGATGGAGTGTTGAAGAATCGAACTGTAATCGAAGAAATTACATCCAGGTATGATGATCTTGGTATGAGATGCGAGCGTGATGCTTTTGATACATTGTTTGATCATGCACCTGACAAATTAGAAGTGGTTAAAAAAGTATAAAATACAAAATTATTTTTTAGAGTTTAATTTTATATTGTTATTGACTTATTGGATTTTTCAGTCTTTGGTGACATTTGTTAACAAACATTTGAATAAAATTAACATGGAAGTTCAAGATTTAGACACACAATTCCATGATGGTGTTTACTTGACATTATTAATGGGATTACTTGAAGGGTTTTTTGTGCCACTATATTCATTTAATTTGTCACCTCAAAATTTTGAACAGAAAGTGCATAATGTCAATGTGGCATTTGATTTAATGCAAGAAATTGGACTTGCTGCGCCTAAAGCTAGACCTGAAGGTAACATATTTTATTTCTTAAAGTTTAATAAATAAATAGATTTTTATTTAATTGTTTAGGAATAGCTAGGAATAGATGAGGATAGAGAGGTAATGATAAATATTGAGGATAAATAATAAGTAATTACTACTATAAAGAAAGTTAAAAATGAGTTCTTACATTTTTTAGCTTTTAAGTGTAATATACCCAAAACTCCCAATACATCTTACCAATTACCATCCTTTACTTACCTAAATATTGAATGCCTCAAACAGTACAGAATCAGACCTGATTTATATTTTATTTATAAATTATTAAATGGCTATATTGACTGTCCCTACTTCTTAACCCGTCTATCATTCAAAGTGGCCTCAGCTCACACCCTATCAACTAACTTATTTTATTTAAAATCTCAAACTACTAATTAAGCTACTAACACACCACTCTTAAGAATCATACAATTATATTAATCCATTTTGTTCTATTTTCTTTAACTAATTTTCAAATCATGTTTCCGCTAACTTATTATGCATATAAATTGATATATCTATACTCTATTCAAAATAAGACTGTGACCAGGCGGCGACCAGTTTTCGTCGGGTGGCGATCAGACGCCATCCCCACTACGGCGACGCGTTGGGCGCTACTATGGAACAAAAGCCACGCCCATGCGCACAACTCGGCCGCCTGATCACGGTCTTATTTTGAATAGAGTATATATAATATTGATTGTATTTTCTTTTGTTCTATAAAAATCATTATTTGTATTGTTAAATAATATTTTCAAATGCTATGTATTGATAAATGCATGCAATTACTAATTGGCTCCAAACCCGTATAATATTTTAATAAATAAATAAATAAATTATAAACAGTAAAAACTTATATGTTTTAAAAACATCAATTAGCTTGGTGTAGCTATACAACATGTAGGTTGGACCCCTTAGTTAGAGCATTTAAAATGCACACCATTTTTTTTATTCCATTTAATAAATATTTTTAATTTATGAAATTTTAAATTCTTAAAACCAAATCTTGGAGAAGTTAAAAGTTTAAGTAAAAATATTGATAAACAAAAAAATTTTGTACAAAATTTAGAACTTGCTTTATTACTCAAAATTATATTTTTGATTCAAATAATTACTTTAATTTGTTCAATATATCAATTAACAAAAAGTATGAATGATTTAATAATATAAGTCAATAATTATTAATTTTCATTTTGTTTTTTTTTTTATTTAGATATTGTAAACTTGGATTTGAAGTCAACATTAAGAGTGCTTTATAATCTTTTTACCAAGTATAAAAATGTATACTAATCAAAACCAGATCTAATAATTGAGAATTATTAATTTTAATAAAACGTAACATAATATATTTAAGTGACATCATTGTTAATCGAACACAAGATAAATGTACTTGATGTATGAAATAAGGTAACTGTGCACTCATCCAATAATTAAGTGATATGCTATAGTAATAGCTTGACAATCAATATTATAAATTTATTTTGGTATTATTTAAGTTCTCATAGTATACTATAAGTATTATATTTTATATGCAATTGTTATAATAATAAGACAACTAACTAACTAATTGTATGTATTTATTAATTTAGTAATATTATTTGATATTTTATTGTAGGTATTATAACACTTCATATTTTACAAATATTTTATTGTTTCATTCACAAACCAATATACATTTTGCAATGTTTAACAATAGTCTATATTAGCATAAACCTAATGACTAATATTTGTTAAAGTGGACAAGAAGTCTTGTTAGATTTTAAATTGAATACGTTTTTCATCCTAATATAAGGTAAATAACTATTTTTAAAAATGAAATAATTAATCTTTATGATTTGAAATATTTGAATACAATATTTATTACCTAATTAACAAAATGAAGTGTAACAATAAAAAATGCGCATTTTAGATGTTTATACTTTATGATAGGTATACCTATATAATCAGAGTTGGTCACTGGCTTGGACCGCTAGTCCGCAACTGCAGACGGGGCCCCGACTAAATTATGGTAATTGGGGGCCCCTAATTTTACATCTATTAATAGTATTATTGTTTGTTTAAAGTAAATAGAAATACAAAATAAACAATAAACAATCTCGAAAAGTTCTCAATAATTATTAAAATAATGACATTATCATTTTGCCAAATCGCGGACTGGGCCTTTTCGAGCCAGTCAGACGTTGTATATAATGTGGTTATATAAAGAGGTCCCATCAGAACTCTAAATGTGGGCAAAAATTATATGATTGCACATTAGTGTACACCACTGTAACTCTTATAAATTAGGCTTATTAAAGTTTTAATAATTAACTCAGTATTGACACAAAATTATTTTAATATATATTTTAATATTTCAATGCGATATATTTCAATTCATATTTATAAATAAAAATTGGATACAAAACACTTTAAAAACAAGAATACTAATAAAAAAAATAACTAAAATATATCACAAGTATAATACTTCTACAGAATCGCATCTTAGTTTATTGTTCATTTCGATAAACTTTATTTTACAGCTACGCTGTTGGTGTAAATACAGTTGTTTTTTGCAAAAAACTACTTGATCATTAACGACACTGCTAATCCACGTGGTTGACGGGAAATACATTGCAGATAATTTATGTGTTTCAAGTGCAGTGTCTTGTGTTGAAACAGTTAAATATGATGTAGAATTATGTACTTTACTACAATATGAAATGGCATCACACAAACAAGCACATAGCATGTGTGCTAGTCTTGTAGTTTGATCACTATCTTCATTCCTATAGTAATTATTTAAGTCTGATACTAAAATTACATGTGGCACATTTGGACTGGTTTCGTGTATTGAACAAGTATACTTGACAAGATCTTCCCACTTTGACAATGTTCTAGATGTGAAAAATTAAAAAATTAAAAAATTTTAGAATGAAATAATTGAATGGTTAGAAATCAATGAATTATAGATCAATTTAATTACAGGAATGTAATGCGATTCAGTGCATGTACACTAGGTGGCTTGGCACCATCTAATGGAATTGGTAGAGATTTCATCTGAGATATTTGAATGTAAACCACTCGATATCCAAATTCAGACCAGTATACAGCGCTCTATATTTTGTCAACAAACAAAACAACATTAATATTTACAACATGCAAAATAAAAAAATGTATATGTAAATGTGTTAGGTTTTGAGTGGAATGAATCTTACACTCTTACAGATTTTACATTTTTATTATTTTCTAGTTTCTACTGTAAACATACATTATGGGTACGTATTAGGAGTACTTAACAGTTTCATAAGATCCTAGCTATGATCTAACAACTATCCTAGCCATAAACTCAACTTAGGTGGGGATAGAGGGTCTCATTTTTTTAGTTTTCCCAATAGCTCTCAGTTGTTTATATCCAATATTGGTAAACATTGAATATAAGTACTATTGTAGTAATACTATATAACCAAACAATTAAATATAAATGTTTTACAAAAATATATTTTATGATACTGACAATAAAAATATTAATCTTAACAAATAATTGAAACACTTATTAAAGCTTCTTTAGTTAAATAAACCATCTGCTATAGATAAGTATTTGGTTAAATGCTCTTAAATTTATAGATGATACCTCACATTTTAAAATTAAAATTGTATTGTAATAAAAGTGGATATACGACTTATATAGAGTCAACAAATCTTATTTAGGTTTATATTAAATTTTTGGCTGCATAATACTTATACTTTTTTCCAAATAAGAACACACGCCGAGTGGCAACCGGTTCCCGGCCAGCTGTGCGCATCTCCCACATAAAGGCATAGGTAGGTAATGACCAGTGGAAGGGGAAAAAAGTGTGCAAAATGCATTCTTATATGGAAAGAAGAAATAGAATAGTATTTATGCAGGTTCAACAGCCAACATGCATCCCCTTAGTTATATCATGTAATACAAATTATCAAAATCAATTGTATATACCTACCAAAAGTTGATAGCTGTAAAGCTAACTAACTACGCAGATAGCTTAAAAAAGAAAATGGTTTTGACGAAAATTAAATTATAATTTTTCTAATAATCGGTTTCAAGTAGTACCTATGCACCGCTCTTTTTTAGTTATAATTATAATATAAACGTTAATTAGTATCATTATATTTATTTAATTTGAAATTAAACGTAACATTTTAAAAAAATAAAAAATATTACCTACTTCAAATAATAAAGACTGCGAGTAAGCTGTTGATGTGCCACAAAGCAACGTACATTTTACTTTAGAACTATCCATAGAAAATAAATAATTATTTAAAATCTGGAGTAAAAACTAAAGACTTGAATAACACACTTCTAATGTTTACATGGTACAATATAATAGTATATAGGTATATTATTAATAAATTAATTTACTAATAAGACGTGGACCGTGAAACCGTCGTCTGTCATGGCTAAATTGTATAACATAATTTACGTGACCTAACTTAACATTTTAAAATTTTATTTTTATCACTTGTTGACTGATAAGTGATAAGTGATAGATACCTTTTTGAAAATAGAGATTCTGTCAAGCAGATTAATGGCCACGAACAAAGAATCAATACGAAGATATATTAATTCGTGTTACAGGCACTTAATTTACAATAATACCACCTAGAATAAAAGTTGTGGATATTATCTACATATACTAGCCACTAGGTACCTATCAAGAGTATCAACACAGAACAATCACCAAACCACGAATCAAAATATTTTAATCCGTGCAACAGACTATCAAGGAATAATCAGTATCACTGACCAATATTGTATTATTATTGCTGGTGTAGTAGTGGTATGAACCCGTATGGTGTGTGAGAAGCTTATTAGCTTATTAGCTAAAACATTTCCTCCACTCCCATCTTCATTTTCATATTATTTAAGTCTTTAGACTTTGGTGTTGTGCACAGGCCTGGATTAAGGGGCATACATCACTGGGACACATGTGGCTATGTATCATGTCTACCTATATGAAGAAATCTTCTCTACAATCATGGTCGTATTAAAATTATATCAAGTATTCAAGTGGTCATTACCTACTAATTTGTACTTTTTATGGTATGAAAAGATTAGGTACTTTTATACTTACTTACATTTTAATACAAACTTAAGACAAATATAAAGTTATAATATTTATTATTTACTATGTACCACCTTATTATATACAAATATATTTATATTCGTGAGAATATAATAGTTAGATAGGACATAGGTACCATATTATTATGTCAGTACCATCTAATATTCAAATGTGTCGTCACTTAACCAACTGACCATATTTTTGACTAGGTTCATAATATCATAGGCGCAATTTCAATAAAAAAAACTGAGGGTGCTTAAGCTCTGCATTTTCTTGTCATTTAAATTCAATTATAACTGAGGCATTTATGACTTTTTTGAGCAAAAATGTTTTATGATAATTTAAAATTAAAGACTTATAGTGTATTAGGTAAATTTTATAAAAATTAATACAATAGTCAATTTTAATTTATCAAAAATTTAAAACAAATTTTTTATATTTTATTCAAAAAATATGACAAATAAATATTAGTATACAAGGTGTAACAGAAAAACAGAAAGACTTGACGAAAAAAAATGACGCTACTTAAACGTATGACAAAAATTGTTAAAATTATATGATTAGTAAATAATTTAAGAATTAATATACTCATGTCAGCAAATTTCCAAAAAAAAATATTTTGAAAGAAGTTCAATAATAACTTATGTATACGTTCCAAATTCATTTAATCCAAAAAATATTGATATATCAAAAATTCTAAAAATAAACTACTTGACTTAGATATATGTTTTTACTATCAAAATTATTGTTTTTATAATAAAATTCACAAATTGGCTATTTTGAATATATCTAAAAAAAATTAAATCAAATGTTAAATTTTTTATTTTCAATGTTATAAAATAAGTACCTAATTAAAATATAAAAATAATTTTTTGCATAATATATTTGAAACTATAAATAAGTGACTATAAATTTTATATAAAAAAACAATTTAAATATTGATTAGATAAAGTTATTTCAAAAGTCAGTTCTATTTATTACACCCTATATAGTATATTATACTTTATAATACCATACGGCATACACAATAAATTACACAGACTGTCGAAAACTTGGAACTCATAAGTGAACACCAACAGACAAGTGATTCGTATATCGTAATAAATTAGGTTTTTGTCCGAATATGGCCATATGGGCACAGGAATGTTTATATTAGTAAATACTCGTGATACTATTGTTATAGCGTTGAGTCTCTGCTGAACTTGACAACTGATAATAATATATAACCGACCACAACGACCGGGTTTAGTAGAGACATTGGAAAATAATGACTAATGTTCTAAATAGATTTGAATTCGAAAAAATGACAATTGTCGAGTTCATTGTTTCATTCATTATACTCTGATACCCTCATGTCTGATGATAAACTGTTTTTGGTTTTTTTTGTTGTAAGGAGAAATTTTGACACATATAAACATAAATTATTAGAGGGGGCTAATTTTAAAATTGGGGGTGCTAATACACCCTAAGCCCCCCCCCCCCTATTTGCGCCTATGCATAATATTATTATTGTCTGTACATTTATATTTTGTACTATTTTCTTCCTGGATGTTGATAACAACAATAATAATTATTATTGTATCAAATATTTTATACAATTTTTGCCATTTTGACAAAATTAATTAAACCAGCACATAAATGCGTATTACTATACGTAAACTTGTGACTATGTCTATTAAATATGCGTACCTAGACTTATTACATATACGATTATTTGAGTACCTAGGTATATTCATAAATAATACTTTTATATAATTATATCGATGTAATAATGTTTGATACAAAACAGTATACCTACCTCAGTCGAGGAGCAGGAAAAAGAAAAAAGGAGGACGATATGAATAATTTTGTTTTAAAACTTAAAAAAATTAGGAGATTTTTCAGACATTTTAGATTCTGAACGGAGTGGTGAATGTATTGACTATATTGATATGTGTTTTTTTTAATTTTAATTTTTGTGTCTGTCATCAATCACTCATCACCGTTTGGGGTAGCACCTAAAACTGCTTCGATTTTCTTCAACAGTATCTTGTTCGATGGGAAAGTGAATCTAGTTGGTGCATTCGGGATGTCAAAATTTAAAATTACCAATAGTTTTCAAATGCGCTGGGAGAAACAAAATAACAATCAAAGAAAAACGATAATTTTCACACAAAAGGATTGATAAAATCGATTTTGGTTTTTAGTGTAACTCTAAAACAAATTATTGTAGATACATAAAATTTTCACTGAATGTTTGTATCTCGATTTTCTATACACGATAAAATTTTTAAACTATTTTGACTTGTTTAGAGCTGTTTACGGACATATTCAGTTTCCATTTTTTTAAATTTTTTTTTCTATAAATATCAATAAAAATATATTCATTTGGTCAAAAAGCTTGAATATTTTATACAAGGCTCCTAAAATATTGTTACAATGACAGTTGAAAAATATTAAAAATACAGAGTCACAATTATTTTTTATAAGCATTTAAAGTTCGATTTTCGACAAATGGCGTAAAAATCACGAAAATTTGGTTTGGAAGCTATGAAATCATGTATGGAAATAATTAACAGATAATTAATAAATATAAAAAGTATTAAGGAAATATAGTTTATTACTATTCTTTCTGATAAATGCTTCTAGTCCCTACGTGTCCTGTACACTATGTAAATACTTCTTTTATCTTTGTAAAAAAAACAATATACTGCATCTAACAATGTGGAATAAGTAATAACACAACCAAAAACGAGTCAATAGGTAGGTACATATTATTAAGTTTTTAAAACATGATATTCTGAGTTAGGTACACTGATGGTAGCCGATATACATAATATATATATATATATATACAGGGTGTATCTTATGTAAATGTACGCGGGGTTTTTGGATTATGGATCGATGACATAAAGTTTTGTTAAAACAAAAAAGACGTTTATTTATTTTTAATAGGCAATTTTTTTATAACAATTTCAAAATTTTTAAACAAGCAGGTGTGCCAATAGCAAAATAAAATTTATTTTTTCAAATGGCAACTACTATATTTTTTAACAGATTCTGTGGTAAAGCTTTTCTTTCTGATTATTTTGATAGTCAAATCATCAATTTTAATTCACTAGTTTATTAACTATGGTCCTTTATAAAGTTTAGTAAAATATGCATTAATACTTTTAATTGAAATGATATGTATAGGCTTAATAGTTAATTCACAAAAACATACAACACTTATATCGTTTAATCGGTAATCTAATGACACTCTCTCAAAAAAAAAACCTAAACAAATTCAATTGGCAATCATACTTCATTATTTTTATTTTAACATACAATCATCAAAATCAGCAATATTATTTTAATTTGTTATTATAGGTAATCGTAATTAATTATACTTCACAGTTACTTTTCTTACAATATCATAAATGTATATTCTGTATTAGGTGGTTAATTGTGTAATTGTGGGAAATTGGTAAATGGTATTCGATTGTTGACATTAATGTCTTAGGTATGTATGGGGGGTAAAAAAATTGTGTAAAGAAAAAAGTGCAATGTTTTGTGCACAAAACATTGCACTTCTCGTACTGGGATAAACTTGTAATTTGAACCATACAGGTTCTCTATATTGGTAGATATCGCATGCAAAGTATGAATTTTGGAGTTGAAATTCATAACCCTTCTTATTTTTTAGTTTTGGAAATTTACATTTTATTTCGTACTTTTCCTATCATAAATTCCTATCATACTTTTTTATATCATTAATTTGGATTCTTTATTAGGTGGCTAAGGATTAAGGTAATACCTAATAGTATTTGATTCTTGTTATAATAATATTGGAAATCTGTAATTAACTCAGACTAAAAGTATGCCTAAGTTATGCATAAACGTATATTGAGATTGATTAAATATCTTGTAAATAGTTTGTTTTAATTCTCGATTATTAGATAATTATTAAAGAATTTCAACTGCTAAATGCATACTTTGTATGCGATACCTACCAATATAGAGAACTCTGAGAACTTATGATTCAAATTTCAAGTTATAAAAGTTAGTTACAAGAAAAAATTATTTAGCTCTTGTAAATTAATCCTATATATCAATAATTTGAATAAAAAGTACCTATTAATGCATATTTTACTAAACTTTAGAGGACCATAGTTAATAAACTAGCGAACCAAAATTGATAAACCTGCGTGTTTAAAAACGTTGAGATTATTATGAAAAAATTGCCTGTTAAAAATAAAGAAACACGTATTTTTTCGTTTTAACGAAATTCTATGTCATCGATCCATAAAACCCCGCGTACAATGACATAAGATAGGTACACCTGTATATATGTATACCTACCTACCGATATGAAAATATTCGTGTTCGATAATATTTGACTCGACATTCGACAATGCAATAAGCAGTAATAACTAATAAGTATAGGTAATATTTCGGTACCTTTAATCACGGACCGCTGTGATGCGGTAAGCTGGTAATGACTATTCAGTAGGTACTTACATATAGACGTAACTTTGTGACTGCGAACATCGTTCATTGCACATTATTTTTATATTTGATTATGACTTGGTTTAACACGCATGAATTTAAACATACGTACAAATTTACAATTATTTTAAGAAATTGGTTTCAGAACTGTCCACAAGGACCCGAGCTCTGTGATCCGTAATAATTATAGACGTAATTTTGGGTCACTGAATATGTAAATGGGCCGCTTATAGAAGTGAAAATCTCGATTGGCTGATACATACCAATCCGGACCTGAGCATACTATATGTATAGGGGCTACATTATACTACCTATACATTTTAATCTATATAGTCACTAGTCTTATTTATAAGTACCTATACACACCTCAAATCCGTAGTGCACACTTTCAATTTTAGACTATACACTTTTTGTCGCGGTTTACTATACAATATGGGCAGACATCTTCCTTGTTAGTTATCATTAAATCTACGACATAATGCTAATCAAAGATTAATTGTAATTTTATATTTTTTTTCACTTTAATTTCATATATCTATAGTCATAAACCGAATTTTTTATAGTTTAATATTTTAATTTATGTTCGCTAATTCATATTAATGAAATAACGTCCACATACCATATTTCAACACTATTTACCTATATTAATATAGTTTTGATATCTTTATTAGACAAACTTGTCTCAAAAACCATTTCAAGATAGGTACACTTCATAAAAAAATGTATTCCAAGAATCGCGAGAAAAATCACTTGAATATACTATTGACCCCTAATACTAGTACCTAATACTGTAATGGATTTGAAAGTTCAGGTGTCAACCACTCAATTCAACGTGTAATGAAATTATCCCCAAAATTCTAGGAATAATATTTAGGTAATAGCGTTTAATGTTTAATGGAATGTCATTGATGTTTTCTTTTGGAATTATTTGTTCATGTTAAGAGTGAATTATTTCGTGTTAATGCTTTCCTACTTACCTACATATTTTAATTTGAAATTTCTTGATTAAATAAAAAATAATGTTATCAGGTTCCGTTAAAGTTAAGGCGAATAAGTTTGAGAGTCGTAGTTCGGCTGGTTTCTTTTTCTAGCGTTGAAATTGATGACGTGTCAGAAAAGTTGCAGAAAGTATAGAGTGTAATTAAGAACGCGTGTTTCAAGTGTAAGCTATACATAGGATAGCGCGATAGTCGAAAGATCACAATACGTTTGGGAATTTTACTAACGGGTATTATCTCATCAAGCCTGCAGCTCTTAAGGGGCTTTCACAAATCACAATAAATTTATTTCGACGACCCATACGTTACACGTTTATTTAAGTACCGTGGTACTATACAGTTAGAACCCAAGCCCAAACTTCTAAAATGGTGACTTATTGGCTGAACTTTTAGGAAAATTTTAATGATTCTATATTACATTTATTTAATCATGATTATTGATTAATTATTTATAGTTAATCATGTATTTACCAAGTGAATTGTATTCCCCATGCGTCTTATATAAACCAGAAAATATTTTTCAAAAGCAATATCAAAGATTTTGAACGGAATACTTGGAAGGCCATTATAGGTGAACCTACTTACCTATACCTACAGTGGCGCAAATAGGAAAAATGTTTAGGGGGCTCAAGTCCCAACACATTTTTTTTAAAATTATAATTTATAGGTACATACTTTTAAGAATGGTATACTATTATATTTTGAGGGGGCAAAGCCTCCTCCCTATTTGCGCTACTGCCTACCTATATATAATATATAATATTATATAGTGTGCCATGGCATAGTGCCAAATTGAGGAATCGGAATCCTTTCTATGTTATTATTACTCTAAGGGCCGTTTTTTCAATCGTAAAATTTCAAATCAAAGTTTCAATAAAATGTTTAAAATGTGCTTAAAATGTGATTTTACATTTGCGGATTCTGAATCGTGAGTGCGTGTCAATAATATGTTTAATGATAATCAATTAGTCGCATCTACCATAAGTACCTATAGATATATTTAGTATAACTGATAACTGTATAAGTGTATTCGGCATATGCACGTAACACGTGCTTAGTATCTGATCTTATTCTGATAATTTACCTACCTTGCCGACATCGTTGCTGTATTATCCGTGCCGCTACAAGTGCCGGATTAAACATTAGTAGGCCGCTGCCCGCTAGCCGCTAGGCAGTTCACATTGTGGGACCACTATAGATATGTATTATCTACTTGCGTTTTTAACTTTACTGTCTATTCAATAATTAATATAAGCAGTTTTAATAATAATTAACAAATTGTAATAAACAAAACAAACTTCATTACTTTATTTCACTACAATTCTTATTTATTTACAGAAAAAATGAATTAATATTTTTACTTTTTCCACTTATTAAAAAAGTGATTCTTAATAACTAATTAACTTAAAGTAAATTGTAATGCTTGTTTTAAAAAATATGAACTTTAAATATTTACGGTGGTCGATGCGAAAGCTTGCAGCGCGCCAACGCACGATGGTAATGTTCGTCGCCGCCTGATAATATACAATAAATACTATCAAGTATTTATTTATTTAATTCGACAAAATCCATGAATTTTAAATATTTTCTACTGCATACAATATACAGTATAATATTCATATTGGCTTTTCTGTTAATCCCTGGATAATTAAAAAAAAAAAAAAGTTTTTCCGTTTGTTCTAGGCTCCTTTAAGAGTTGGGGCCCCTATAGGTGGGTGCCTACATCGCCTAATGGGTAATCCGGCACTAGTGGATACTGGTTGCATTATAAAACACGTAAATATTTTTATATTGGTACACGCATCAACGTTCAAATGTCCCATCCTTCCATATTAACATCCACCGATTGTTATTCATATAGACATATCCAATATTTTACGTAATATATTATTAAGTGCACTTAATAATATATTACGTAAAATATTGGATCTTACCAATTTTAGTAACAAATAGACCATAACGTAGGTACCTACTTGTATTATACACGAAGACAAATAAATATCGCACCAAACTTCTGTGCTAATCTAAATGTATAATAAATATTATTATATCGCCGTCGTGGCCCGTGGTGGCGTGGCATCATGTGTTATAATTACTATATGCTTCAGAATTTGAACCAATAATATATAATATAATATATGTAGCGGATACATTTATAAATGTATATACGTACATTTTGATCGTAAAAACATGCTGAGCTCGGTTAAAACATCAATGTACTTTTCAACTCTATTTCCCAAAACCCCATTAGAGCGCTCTGTATATTTCCAAAGCGGATTTGGCCTCGTTCATTCTCTATACAGCCGTAAAGCTTTTAGCATGTACCACCATGAACACACATTCGCACACACACACACACACACACACACACATATATATATAGGTAGGCGCGCACACACACAAGTTAACAGGACTTTTTGCGCAAAGCCTCTTAATTCATGCTCGATAAACTCTCCGTGACGTATGTATACTATACCAGTCAATTTTTTTTCCGTTTTCCCCCGCCAGCCGATTTCTGGTGGCTGACCCTCGGGGGACTATCGTACCCGACCCCCGAACACCCACCACCCACCCAACCTACGTGTATTGGTAACAGCTGCCATTGTTCCCGTCGCATTATTCCTGAGGGCACTGCAGCCGACTCTCTCCCCCCGCCACCATCACCTCTCCACGATCGTACCCGACCCCGTCTTCGAAGCGCCCGTCGCCGCGCCGCAATCCACCCGTCGTCCCACGCACACTATTTTATTGTTATTATAACGATACTTTATTGTGTTTAAATATTTGGGTTAGGATTCTATTAAAACCGTATAGTTTGCGCGCGCTCGTGCATGTGTGTGTGTATGTGTGCGTGTGTGTGTGTGCGCACGGTGGCGACGTGGCCCCGCGGAACTCGTTAAAACACTGATTAATATTTATTACGGCGAACCCACCTCGAGGATATTGTTTACACGGTTTTTAACGAGTTTAAGGGGGTTTATGTATACTGAGGCCGGAGAACCTAAAACGCGTCATTTCTTATAACTATATATTTATATATATATAAGTACTTTTTAGATATATATATGTATAAAAGTATACACGCGTGAGATACTATTAAGAACACGTTTATTTTGCAGGAATCTCGCGGTGTAGAACGATACATACACGCGGTCGTTTTCATTGCCATTTTAGTTATTCGTACATCCATATTATCATATTATATCAGGTATAGATACTGCGTTGTGCACAGCTACGCAATCGAACGGTTATTTTCAATAGGCATAATAAGATACGTACACAAACCATAACACAAGGACAAAAGTGTATAATAATTTATTATTAATTAATGCACTATACACCGCAGTACGAAACTATTGCAAGATACCGTTATTAATTATCAATTTAATCTAGATTAAATATAAATATTATAAGTAAGTAAGTAATATAGTAAGTAATATAGTTAGTAAGTAATATATATATTACTTATTAAATAATTGTACATAGTCATGGGTGAGGGGACCCACCACCTGGTAACGCCACTGTACCTACCTCTACAGTCTAAACAGGTATGAGGTGGATACCTATACACAATAACAGTTTAGTGTAGATATTCTCAAACTTTTTTTTTCGCTACCTCGCATGTCTATTAAGGATCAGCAATGTGCCACTATAATTACTAAAAATAGAATTGTTCAAAATTCCAATACATTTTTCACAATAATAATGTTTTAAAGTAATAATTCAGACGTACATTTAACAGTATATTTAATAGGTACATATTTTATATTACACAAGTCATTAAATAATAGTCGTAAAAAAATTTAGTAAAAATATTAATTTATTAATATTCCGTACTACCACTACACCCGCGTACGGCCATGTAGCCTTTGTGTACCAACAGTAGTATGTACTGCCGTACTGGTTAAGCTAGGGCATATAAAAATTGATTTTTATTTTCAAATGCATTATGAAAACATTATGTTTTTTATAAATCACTTTGATAAGAATACTTTAATATTTAAGTTTAACTTTAAATATTACATTTTATTTTTATAATGTTTTAAAAATGTATCATGATGCTTTAAAAGTAGAAATTATAGAAACTAAATTTTTTTTAAATATATGTTCATGTTTAAGTGAACTTTGAGATTGATGATATAAGAAGGTGATAAAAAAGTCACATGGAATTATTATAATATTTATCACAGACTTCTATACTTCTAGACTTATATACGAGTTCATAAGACACAAACTGTGCCTACTTATCATTTGATCTATGTAGTATGAGAGATTAATTATGTCTATTCAAATAAAACATTGTATTTAACAATTATTGTGAAACAATATAATTCATGATGAATTTCCAATCACAGAGTATTAAAAATGTATTCTGAATACAATCGATATTCGTTGTTTGTTGATTTATAATTTTATATTATAATTATTATTTATATTTATAGTATGGTGTTGGGTGTTATAATGTAGTTTATTGTATTTTAATTTTTAAGTTTATTAAATGCCATAAAAAGGCAATATTTTTATACAATTACTAATCAACTGCAGAGTATAGCTAAGACATACAATTTTCAAAAAAATTATAAGGTTTTTAAATATTTTTTAGTGAATCCTAAAAAAATACGAATAATTACTATATAGTGGTACAGTATACTGTATTAATGATTTAGTAGATAATACAGGTACCTACCTAATGTCATTATATCGTATTATTTTTGTATATGCACATAGTAACCAAAATAAACAAATACGACACGATGGGTGCTTTTCAGACACTTTAAAAATATCAAAACAAATTTTCACTAACCCCTTTAATTTTTATTTTGAAATTAGTTTCTTTTGATCGTTGTTTTTAACCGAAATCTAATTTGCTTGTTTTTGTAATAACGATATGGACGGTCTTCTTCTCTTGCTATGGGTAACACGTTATTATTATTATTATTATTATTATTATTATTATTATTATATAGCCCTCTCTGTATCTATTAGGGGACGTTAAAAATGCTACTGTACTATGTAAAAAAAGGGGTAACATGTGTTTCGAAAAATCATAACGATAAAAACGAAAAATCAACAGATTACTATATGACGTTGATGATGTCGCGATCCCTTTCCGGCGGCGCTATATTGTAAGAGGATATTACATTATACACAGTGCCGCTATATTGTTTATTGTTATGAACAACAACGACTACGGGCGTTAACAATATTAGAGCACGGGCGGCGAACAGGGATGGTTAGGGGTGGTGTAGTGTGTAAGGGATGCGGAAGGCCCCCGTGGGGATAGACCGTGGCCGGCAATGAGGGGAACGAGCGGGACACCTGTTTGTTGTAGTCCATTTAGTACGTACTGTATATTATATATGGCAAGACCCTTCGATTTCGGGTCCCTAATGTACAAATAATCTGGAGGGACGGAAAGAATATAATTTTGATTTGATATGTCCCACCGCCGCCTCCATACCATCTGCAGTATACTGCAATATTGTGTGATGCTGGATGATATTCGCGGTTATTATGGTAGACAAGAGGAAGAGAACCGAGAAGCAGACAATTTGAAGAGTAGACTGGATTGAATTGTTTAAAGAAAATTTAGTTGGATCAGAATTTTTTGTATGTTTTCTACAAAGTCATGAAATGTTTTGATTAGAATATTGCTGTACAGACGTAAAGCATTATGGGATTATATTTTGTTGTTCAGTGCAAGAGTACCTGAGAATAGAACAATAGATAATAATATTAAAAATATTTTATTATATATATAGAGTGTAACCGGACTATTTGACAAATATAGCAACGTCTGTAATGGCAATTTGTTAAATAGTTCTGTTATAACTTATGAACAATATTAAATCATACATTTAAATATACATTTTTATATGTAATTCAGTATTTTTTTGAAAATATTTTTGTAGGAACTGCAGTTTCATCTTTTTACGATTTACATACCTATTTTTATATGCTATGGTCTATAAAATAACAATACTTAATGGCCACTGTATAATAAATATCTGTAAACTTGTATTAGGTATAAATTATTATATTATTTACACGATACTTAATAGAAAATATAGAACAAATGGCTATAACAATCATAAATTCAAATATCTATTTGAAAAATGTTACTATTTTAAATGACCCTGTAATCGACAAATATAAATTTAAAAAAATTAATTGTATACCAAATAATTATATTAAAAATGTAAGTCTCAATGGTTTTATACTCTGGAATATTCAAATTAATATTTAGTACCCGAAGTTAATCTGATTATGATAAAATATGAAATGCTCCTTAACTTTAAAATAATGCATTTTTGTATTTGGTTTGATTAGACATATTATAATCATAGATAGTATCAACTTGTTCTTACGCCATACATGTTTTTTATTGTGGTCGTTTAGCTTATTAATTGGGAATCATGTAGTCAGTAAAAAATAATCTATTTTCCAAAATTTTGTTTTTATAAATTGTTATATCTAAGTATTATCTGCAACAGGTATGTCAAATTCAAAGTGGGCCGTAAAAATAAACAATAACCTAATGACTTTTTTTTAGGTCAACAAAAAAAATAAGATTTTTTCAAATTCTTTGTAGACTCCGAGCGGAGCGAAAGAATGTATTAAATTTACAATGATGTGTTTTTTTCTGCTTGTCAGCAATATTTTGTGTAATAAAAATAATCTAATTTTCGAGATCAGCATCTTTTCTAATAGAAAATTGAATATAGTTGGTATTTTTGGGGGGTCAAAATAGAAAATTCTATGTAATTTTAGAAAACATTAAGAAAAACAAAAAATAACATTTTTTTGGTGTTACTCAAAAATTAATAACCGTAACCCTTGATGTTTTTACGAAATATTTATATTAGCATTTTCCATATAGGGTAAAATTTTCAAAACATTTTGATTCTTTTTGAGCTAGTTATAGACTTGAGAAATATTTAAAATTTTGTAAAAAATTTTTAAAATATTCTCGATTAAAACTGTTTTACTTATTAAAAAAGCTTGAAAATTTAATGCTAGGTTACTTATAAGTTTTATTAATATAAGTCCGAAAATATTTAAGATACATAGGGTTGATTATTTTTTATATGCATTTAAAGTTTAAAGTTTTTCGTATGCAATGATTTATCATTGAATTACAATATAACACGTCCATTACAACGATATGCTAGACAACTACTGTACAGCAGAGCGGTACCCACTTGTCCATCTTTTTTAGTATTGTTTTATTGATAGTTTTTAATAAATTATTACCTACCTATAGTAAAAATATTATATAAATTATTATTTTATTTAATTCTTCTCGATATCTGTGATATCTGAAGTTTTTTTCTGTCAGTAACTTTTCTTTGTCTGGAGAAATCAATACGGTGAGTTCACTTTTGTTGTAGATTTTAGATGGATGTCAGTTGATATGGATCTAACAGGAGACTAATTGTTATTTGTTAGGTAGTGAAAATAGTTGTTCACAGTAGGTATCACCGAACATAGAAATAATTTTACTTGCAAATGTATGAGTTTCTATATGCCGAAACTGCACTAATTACGTTATAATTAATACTAATACTTATTAAATAACAGTTCAATCGATGGTAGAGTACGATTGTAAGTTAAATTATATTATAATACTATTATATATAACTATTATCTACCTAGCATCATACTTATTTATAAGTACCTATCTCTCTGACTCTCTATAAATTAGTCTCAACCTTTTTCTTTTGCTCTTAATCTTTCAACGAAACAGTTGGCCGGTACAATACTAATTTGGGAATAGTTAATTAGGTAACCTAACTTAATAACTTTATGATCATTCTAACATTGTCGACAACGCTGAGCTCGGCTTAAGCCTCACGGCTCATGGTTCGTGTAGCTATTGGTATCATAATAATAAATTGATGTAATAATAAGTGAAAATAATAAATTAAAACAATTTGGTTTGAATTGTGTTGCTAAAACGCTAAAAGGTATATTATGCTCAATCGTGTCTTACCAAGCGGCCCGCAGAAAAAAAGGGTAAAGGACCGCGTGTTTGTCACGCCTGATTTAAAAAAATATTGTTTTATAATATTTTGTATATTATATAATATACAAGTTTATTTGATAAACTACATAATATCATAGATTAGATTAGATATAAGATTAGACATCAACGTTTTTGTGGCAACATTTTTTTTTGATACAGCCTTTATAAATGTTAATTATTAATTTAACCACTTGCATCATTTGGTTGTGGATGAATGCCTTAGGTCTGTGATAAGAAATTTATTCGTCCAAACCGGTGTGAAATAAAGCTCACCGGTATGTTTGCTACCATATCATTGTCATGGTTCATTATACCGGTGTGGTATATGGGGATAATTTTACACCGGTTTGGACCAATAAATTTGGTACAATACGTTTTAAATTATAAAAAAAAATGTATACATTCATAAATCATAACAATAATATTAAAATATTATATATTATTTATAAACTTTGTACCTAATATAATATGTTATGTATATGTTTATATTATAAGATATAATAAGTCTGAAATAGAAAACGCAATATGACACTAACATTTGTCTGGAAGTTGTATTTTATTTTTAAACTTATTAACTATAGTACATTAGTACCTAAGTAACATCTGTTTTAGGTATGACTAATAACACTTAGCATCTTATTACGTGGCCTTCCAAGCCGATGGAACTATCATCACATATTTCATTTATTTATTTTTTTTTATTTATTCTTCAAGAAGATGATGGGCCCCACTGAATATGTTCGTGTGGGGCCCCAATAACATAACACACATTATTATTATATACATAATAACTTGAAGTTAAATATGAAAATGTTGAATTATGAGGTCGTTGAAGTTTTCAATGATTTGTTCACAAACGTCCGGCTAGGTCTGTACAACAATTATTACCAGCAACTAGTCGAAACAAAAACGTTGAATCATAAAACAGTGAAACAATTAATTCATTTCAGAAAAATCTTCTTATTTGAAAACACAATTTTAATCGATGTCGTTGTTTTCTTTGGATCGTGGACTATAGATATGAAACTATCACTACATATATACATATAATTACGTTATTACAAATGGAAATGGGCTTCAAATTTCGTAAAACTGAAACTAATAGAAAATTGTTGATAGAAAAACATAATATACGTTTGAAAAGAATAGAGTACTTAAAAAAAATACTTGAGTTTCGGAGACAAGGTAGAAAAATAGTGTATACTGATGAAAGTTATGTATTATCATCACATTTTGTTAATAAATCATAGAGTTCCGATGATGACAATACAGTGAAACAAAGTTTAAGTAAAGGAAAGCGTTTAATAATTGTTCATGCTGGAGGAGAAGAAGGTTTTGTTCCTAATGCTTTACTAACATGGGAAGCTCAAAGCTCTAGTGGTGATTACCACGGTAATATGAATAAAGATAATTATTATAAATGGGTCACAGAAAAATTACTACCAAATTTAAGTGAAAATTCTGTTGTGGTATAGGATAATGCGACTTATCATTATCATCAATCTAACCGTGCTCCAAACTCAAATAGCTTAAAAAAAGACATGATAAATTGGTTACTGAAAATAATATAAGTTTTAATTCAACTATGTTCAAACCACAACTTTACGATATAATACGTAAACACAAACAAGTGTTTATTAAATATTCTTTGGATGGTATATTAAGTAAAGAAGGCCATGATATTATTAGACTACCACCGTATCATCCGGATTTAAATCCCATTGAAATGATTCGGTCACAAGTAAAACAGTACATTGCAAAACAAAATCATAATGGTAGCATCAAAAAAATTGCAGAACTGTGTAAACAAAAAAATGAATCTATGGGGGATTCTGAGTGGGGAGCAGTTTGTGCAAACGTGAAAAAATTAAAAGCAGAAATGTGGAAAAATGAAAGTTATATGGACATCGAAATGGATAAATTAATAGTAACGTACGGAGAAGATACAACTGACGACAGCGATACAAGTACCGAAGATGAAGACGATGATTTAGGTGTAGCACCACTACAGCTATAACAAACTTTTGTTATGTATATTAAAATTGTTATTTATAATATTATAATGTATATAGATGTTGTTATTATTTAATCATATTATTAATATTATTTATTATTATTATTATTATTATTATTATATTATTTATATTATTTTACAATTTCTGCTTTTTGTTCTTAAATAAAAGATTATTATCAGAATATTTGATTTTAAATTAATGTCGTAAAATAATTTTTGTAACAATTGTTGTTTTATTGATGTATTTTCGGTAATAATATTGAAATACGGAGAACTACTGGTTTTACGTTCTCACGCCGCCGCCGCCGTCTCAATTTATCTGGAAACGACTGTACCACTCTATATTTTCTATACAAACTACATAGTCTAATGTATTTAACTTTTAAGTAATAATGTAATTATATGTATAAATGTATATAATATATACCTATATAATAGTCCACGATCCAAAGAAAACAACGGCATCGATCAATTGGGTTTTCAAATGAGAAGATTTTTTTTTAATTAATTAATTGTTACACTGATTGTACAATAATATGTCTTCACTATTTATATTATAAGCATAATTTATTTGCTATTACTTACTCGAGGTATATATTTATGTTTGTATTTTATATATACAACGGCGGTTGTCCGGAGTATTAAAATATGTTATTATTATTATTAATATTATACAACAAGATTTAATTAGGATCTTTAAGAATAATACTTATACATTAAATAGTATATAATAAATCTGAATCTAATAAAGTAAACATATTTATTTATTTATTTTATCAACATGTATTTAAACATTTCAGAAATATATTCAATTTTAAATTTTAAAAATATTATCTTTTTTTAAGTTTCAGTGTTATTACATAATATTATTATTATTATTAATCACAATAATATATAACCTTATCGATGTGATATACGTTATATTTAATTTATTCAAGTGTTTTTAGTGAAATAAGGAATTGTCTTGTGATATACATTATGTCAAATGCGAAGACAAGTATAGTTTCTTTCTACAAAATATTAATTTTTTTTTTACCGTGTAATTTTGTTTGGTGTGTATAATGTACATCTAAAAAAAATCATATGAAAATGTAATGATCCAAAACAAAAACAAATATACATCCGGTTGGGATAGGGGCGAAAAATTAAGTCTCACGAGAGACACGGGAAAAAAAAATAAAAATAAAAACCTTCCTGTGAAAAGGAAAATAAGTTTCTTGGTCGGACGGTCGGTCGGTCGGTCGCTAAATAATGCACGAGTTCGGCTGCGGCGACGGTACCGGAAAATCTCAGATTCATCAAAATTTCATCAGTAAATACCAGTAATGAGGATATCTAATAAAAGTTTAAAGGAAAGCAGATAAAAAAGTTGTGTTGCCAGATATACAGTGAACCGTATTTAGATAAACAGCCGCGCATTGGCTGACTGCTCATTCCCAACGCCCCAAATGTCTTTCACTCTTTTTCTTCCTACTTCTTTTTATTTTATTTTATTTCATTTTTAAGGTTTTATATCAACGACGTACTGTAATTGAAAAGCACTCCGAAAGTGAACTTTTTTTTTCGTAAAATAAAAAGACATTTTCTTTTAAATAAGTGTGATAAAGTAATTTTCAATAGCTGCAAGCTATGAGTTGACATTTCTTCACATCACCAAACTTTAAAGTTTTATTAATTCCACGACTTTTCAACGGCTATAATTTTATTGTTATATGCATGTAGGAAATATAATTGAAATTATGTTTGAATTTTGACTGTATAAATCATATACAAATGTTATCGTATGTAAATTATAATTTATAATAATACCTATGACGGGCTGCTGCTGCAGATCACAAATGGAATTTAAAAAAAAACAAGTAATTGCTTTGGTATTAGTTGTTAATGTAATTTATATAGTACTATAGAGTACTCGTAGTTTATAGAAGTTTTAATACACAGAATATAAGTTTATCGAATTTATAAATGTCTGTCTATAGGTACACGCTTTAATTATTAGGAATAATAATTTTTTGATTGAAATTGGTAATTGGAAATTAGGTTGGCAGTAATTTCAGATTCTGAGTGAAACGATGAATGTATTGATTTTACAATAATGTGTGTTTTTTTTTTTGTTTTTTATTATTTTTATTTTTGTGTCTGTCATCACCTTTTAGGACAGTAAAAATGCATAGATTTTCTTCAACAGTATTTTTTCTGATAGGAAAGTGAATCTAGTTGGTACTTTGGGGGGGGGGGGGGGGGGGGTCGAAAGTAAAAATTTCCCAGTAGTTTTCAAAAGCGCCGTGAAAAACAAAAGAAAAATTAAGGGAAAACGGGAATTTTTACGCAAAATCTGTTTTCGAGAAAATTTATTTTGGTTTTTGGTGCAACTCTTAAACAAATGACCATAGGTACATGACATTTTGACTGAATGTTTATATTAGCAATTTCTATACACCATAAAATTTTCCAAATATTTTGAGCTCTTTACGGACATTTTCAGTTTCCATTTTTTTTAGTTTTTTTTTTCTATGAGTGTCAATAAAATTTGTTGGGTAAAATAGCTTGAAAATTTAATACAAGTCTCTAAATATATTTTTACAATGCAATTTGAAAAACATTAATTTATTAATTCAACTTACCGGCTACCGTATTAATAATAAGTAAGAACAATATAAATATAATATAAAATATCCACACCAACAAACCGTCACCGCTCAGAACCGTTTTTCGTATACAATGATATTATATTATCATTGAATTCAAATTTAATACCATCCATTATAGGTATAGTGACCAACTTGAAACCTACTGTACAGCAGACAGTCATCCACTTACCTACCTTTTGTTGTTGTTGATATTTGATGCTAAATCAGTACCATATTTAACTCACATGGCCACATTTATAACCATCAATTTTATTTTAGATTTTGAGATAAATG
>NC_042495.1:39961048-39966586 GCF_005508785.2 Acyrthosiphon pisum | reverse complement strand
TGAGGGCAATTAATAACAATAGTATCTAGTATTCTAGACTCTAGTTAGTACTGTATACTGGTGTTAAGCCGTTAAGATCTATGAGCTAAGTCAATAGACAATAATTCGATACAATTTCGTTAAATATCGCATCTTGAAAACGAAGTCACTCGTTACTAGCCCGCCATGAGTTCCTGGTATACGGTGGACTCGATATGTGGAAATTTCGACGACTTTCGTTCGACGCGGTAACGGACGCTCACACTCCGATGAGACTGCCGCATGCAGTCCTGGTATTCAGAACGCGGCTTGTCCCGTGAATATTGTAATATCACTTCCGGCTGATAAATATTGTAATTCGTATCGATAACAATAACATTTCGTCGCCGGAACCGTAACAATAAAATTATCGCAGTTATGTAAAATATTATGAAATTATCGGATCTACAGGAAATAGGCGCACTTATTTTCGCTCGACGTCCGGCGATTGAAGTAGCCCCGCGGTTTTCTCAACCGACAGACACCGATCTGAGACCGCCAGTATTATGGGACACTGGTTGTTTCGTCGGTTGTTTGAGCGGAGCGCGTGCCAAACGCGACCGATACCTGTGTGGATATCGATATTTTTTAGGAGGACGACGCTCTGTCCGCATGTTGTTTCTATGCAGTCCGTTGTACACGCGCGTAACATATACCGTAACATGTAACGCCGTGCCCGGTTGGTTTTTTACCGGTTATTTATAGTTTTTAGGTATTACAGAAAATTTAGATATTTTCGAATTTATCGAAGAGGGAACTAGGGAAGACGAAGAGTTTTTTTTCATACTTTTATTTTACAATGATTTATAAGTGCTTGAATAATTTCAAATAATTTTAAATTCATAATTATAACTCGTTTAAAATGAATGAAACATTATACCTATGACAAAAAACTCTTCAATCGAGAACACTTTGTTTTATTCTCCTCTGCAAATTCTATAATATTATGTAAATTTGCTATAATATAAAATTTTCATCATAAATAAGCTAAAGTAAGAATTAAGAACCCAAAGAGATTTGTTTTGTGTTTTAAAGATTAGGTTATATAATTTAATGTTATTATAATTTATAAGGCAGAGCCAACACTGCCCAACACGTATGGGTATGACGTTATTTTAAGGAGTTAAATATAGGCAACTTACTATTTACTAAGTAGGCAATGTGCTTCTAAATCCTAATGTGTAAACGCAATGATTGAAGTTCGTCAGGAAATTTATTTGAAAAGTATAAAACTACTTTCTTACATTTTGAAATTTATTTTTTTTCTTTCGTATTATTATTAAACATTTTAAAATTAAAAAATCTAATTTTGAAGAGTTTAAGAGTTTAATTTAAAAAAAAAGTTAAAAAGTAATTTTCAACTGGATGTTATGAAGAATTCAAATATGTTTTCGAAAATTATCCGATTTCAAGGATAGTTGGTAACTTTTATAAGATGTCTACTTTGGTAGAAAACATACCAAGGATCAAATTCTGTATTCTGTGTTAAAAATTTACTAAGGTACCTATTGGTTTTAAATTAAAACAAAACAAGTTATTTAATTTTAATTTATTATCATAAACGTAACCATAATTTCTGAAAAAAATAGGTAGGTAAGGTAAAATGAAGAAAAAATAATATGGCAATAAATTAGGTATAAATATACCTAATTATAATAAATATTGAAAATTGTTTAAATATCTTAATAAGGAATAACGAATATGCATTTATAATGTTTACAATATTTTATAAAGTCTTAAAATATTTAGTGGCCGATGGGATATAAATTGAATGGTCTCAATTTTCCTAAAATATCGTTAAAACTGTTTACATTTACTGTCTAGTGTCTGGTTTACCTTTATAAAACTGGTGAAACATTGAAACTTACTTTTAAATATCAGCATACTATGTAAATTTACTGTAACTAGAATCAGAAATCATAATCCTTTGTTGCGTTGACGGAAGTTATAACTTTAAGAACAGAAACCACCATCGGAAACCAAAAATTTAAATTTTGAATAGGTACCTAAACTGGTACCGGAACCAAAAAAACTAATGTCCCAGCTTCCAATCTCTGTATATAAATTTCCGGTAGGCCTTATCTGTATTATGTATTATTATCTTATGATTATATAAATTATTTTAAGAGGCCCCATCCCCAAAAATGTTTTAAAAAAAATATGGAATTCATATGGAATCCATTTGAAAATATACAATTAATGATATTCGATTAGGTTAATACCTTGTTACGTCGTTATAAAGTTACTTTTTTTTAACTAGAAACCTTTGAATAGAAATGTACAAACCTAGATAAATTCCATACAAAAAACCCCTAAAATTCTCTAAAAAATTAAAAAAAATATCCTCAAGAGTTTTCGTACACTTCCGTTTTTTGTATCAAAATAGACCTATAATTGTTCCAACGTATTGACTTGAGTTTTACTCTAATACAAATTTTGAAAACATATCAGAATTTATTATAGTCTTTTTTTTTTGCATTTTTTTTCCATTGAAATTTCTAAAAATACGATATTTTTTTGAAATTTTTTTTTTTAGAATATCAAATTAAAAAGTGGCTTGAGGGAACCGAAGTTAACTTAATAACTAAATAAAATCTGTATTCAAAATTATAAGATATCGGTATAAAACTCAAGTCGGTATGTATTAGGACTTGTGTTCGTCAACATTTTGGTGTAAAATAATTTAGATTTTAGGCGTTTTATGACACGTGCATGCGTAACATAAACCACGCTTATTGTGAAGGATTCAAAATAGATTTCATAATAAATTCAAATATGTTTTTAAAATGTTATTATTATCGGAGTAAAACTGAAGTCAGTACATTTGGAACACGTGTGTAGGTGGATTTTTCTACAAAAAACGGTAATGTGTGGGATTCCCTTGAAATTGAAAATTGTCAAAAAAACGCAAAAAAAACCTTCATATTCTGATTCAATAATATACGAAACGTGTATATTATAAAACGAGCATGGCTTAGATAGCTTTGGAAAACAATGCAAAGTGTATCGAAATCCCTGCAGTACTAATTATGAGATTTAACTAATAAAAAGCATTTTGAGCAAGGAAAGAGGTTTTTTTTATATATACAGGCCTTATAGTTACCTACTTGTGGCTCAAATAAATATATCCCCGTAAAAAGTACCTATCCACCCATGATAGCTAGGTACGACATCACACCGTAATCTTAAATAATATACGATAATTTGGTTCGTCGCTTGTGATTACGCAATAGGTACACAATACTCCGAATGATTATGGTAATAATAATATGGAGGCGGACCACGACAGTAGCAGCAGGTGTTTTGGTTACCTGTATTATAATTTATAATAATACTATTATATTGATGCGTGCCATTGTTATCATCGCTTTGTACAGTCAGTGGATATATAGTCAGAGTACATTAGACGGGTTCGGTGATTGAAACAAACACGCAATGCATTATAATAACAATACGACGACGAGACGGTCGTCCGAAAAGATTCCTAGGCTGGTGGACGCGTGCCTGTGCAGATGGCGCTCTCGCATATCGGCGGTGGATGTCCGTAGACACCGTCCGCAACCACGTCAAGGTTACCATACATATACCAGTTACCACCTCCACCAACAACATCGCCACCACCACGGCAACCGGTAACAAAAATGTAGTAATAAAAAAAATACTACATGTATCGAGATGTTATAACATGTGCGACGGTGACGGCTGTTAAGGTTTCTATACTCTTTCTCATTCACCTCACGACCGTCGCCGGTCGCTGTCGTATGACGTACTACCGCGGCACGCCGTCCGTTATTTTGTAATAGAATCGTACTTCGATTATTTAACGCGCGCGTATTTTTTTCCCTAGATCTTCGTCGATAATATTATCGTCACAGTTTGTCACCGCCGCTATGATAGCAATGATCTAGCTGAACTCCAACGCCGCCGTCCGTAGCGTCCGGTGGTTTGCGTGGGATGCGCCCCAAGTTGTCTTCGTCGTTGTCGTCTTCGTCTTCGCCATGGTGGTCGTGGGCTGCCGCAGAAGGATTCGCCGTGGACTGCCGTGGGCGATTGCCGTCCTAGTCACGTCATGCCTATTGCTGTGGTCGAAAAACGATGATCCCGCGGAGACGGTCGACCAGGCTGCCTCTGAAGACGACGACTGGGTGTCTCTGAGGTACGTACCATTATATTATATTTTGTTCCATAGACTATTTTTAAATATATACATCGTATACGCAAAGTAGTAGCAGTAGTCAGTGTATATAGACACCTATATTCTGTAGTAATAATCTACCTGTGCGTGGTTAGATTATGATTGTTTATTATTTTACTTTATCAGAAATTAAATATAATATTAATACAAATTATTATTGATGATTAAGTTTTATTTGATGGGACGTTATAAGTTATGATTTCAACGTTATGATTTCAAAAGTTGGCGGTCGAATTAAATACCTACACATTTATCATGTAAAAACAAACTATTCCCTGTATATCGCACTGTAAAAAATACTCAAAATTATGTTACGATTTTTTTTTATAAATAACTAGGTATAGTTAGAAATAAAAATACCGAGTATACCGACTTTTCAATACAATATTTTTTACTTACACCTAAAATACATCTATAATCTATCTGAATAACTAAAATAGGTACTATATCACATATTATAAATTAGTAAAAATATTAGATTGTGATAAAGTAAACACTTAAAGCTATCATAGCTATAATATGTAATGGTTATGTTCGTGAACATTTCTGCAGTCATTTTGGCAACATCATGATATTTTTACTCAATAGACAATAATCAATAATGGTTGCCATGGATACAAATAATTGGTCATAAACTTATGTCAATAAAATTGTAACTAATGGTTACTATTTGCTACCAATAACAATGTTCCCGTAACGGTTTTTGATGTGAAAGCCTTGTCAAACTTAATTATTTTTATTATGGGGTTCTGATTCTGGTTCAGGTTTTTAAAAAATGGAATTTAAGAGTTCTGGTCCTGGTTCCAGATTTTACAGCTCTAAAAAAAGTAATCATAGTTTATCAAAGAACTTCTCCTTTTCTGATAGCCAATAAATTGAGTACAGGTAATGGAGGTAAACACAAAATAATCATTGTAAAACCAAACTTTTGTTTATTTAAAAATATGTGTTCCGGTTTTGGTTTAGGGTATTTGAAAATATTAAAATTTAGTTAGGTTCTGTTTCTTCAATTTTTTTTAGGGTTTTTGGGTTCCAAAACCAGTTCTTTTCGGTTCGGTTCCAGCCCCTGCCCTAAATATCGATACCTAGACAGAATAAATTAAAAGCAATTAATACACTGCAGCATTATTTTCTATCCAAACTGTTTTGTAATGACTAATAAGTAATAACTAACAAATAAAAAACTGTCTCATGTCATTTGCTGCTTATTTGTTATTTTTTTTTAATTACGGCATTTGTGTGACTAATTATGTTTTAAAAAACTGATGAACTAGGTATGTTCTAAGTTTCTATACTCTAACGGATTTGTATTAGACGCGTTAAAT
>NC_042495.1:39960029-39960998 GCF_005508785.2 Acyrthosiphon pisum | reverse complement strand
TTTGACATATTTCGTATAAATTTAAACTTTAAGCACTTATAAAAAAAAATTGTGACTAACGATTTTGGATTTTTTTTTATCACTGTGAGAACAACTTATAAGAAACCTTGTATTAAATTTTCAAAGTTTTCTATCCAACCAAAAATTTTTTATCGTTATTTTAAAAAAAAATACTTAGAAAAATTGAAAATTTCATTTGTCTATAAATAGCTCAAAAAAAGTCGAAACACTTTGAAAATTTAACCCTGTATAGACAACGCTAATATAAACATCTGTTGCAAATTTCAAGTGCTTACTATAATTATTTTTTGAGTTACAGTAAAATTAAGTTTTCGTTTTTGTCAAAAATTGGTTTTGCGTAAAAATTCGCGTTTTTCCGTTATTTTTTTAAGGTTTTTCCTGCCGCTTTTGAAAAGTATTGGGAAATTTTCACTTTTGACCCCCCAAAGTACCAACTAGATTCACTTTCCTTTCAGAAAAGATACAACTTTTGAAAATCGAAGCATTTTTACTGCTCCAAAAGTTGTCGTCAGACACAAAAAAAAAAAGGTGGGTAAGTGGATTTCGCTCTGCTGTACAGTAGGTTACAAGTGGGTCACTGTATAATGGATGGTATTAAATTTGAATTCAATGATATAATATCATTGTATAAGAAAAACGATTCTGAGCGGAGACGGTATGTTAGTCTAGGTATAAGACATAATATTATATTAGGTACCTATAATAAATTCCAAATTAATCATATCATAATATTTATTAGGTACTTATAACGCGTTATACATCAACAAAAAACCGTGGTACTATCATAGATATATAATAGTATACTTTAGAAGTTTCAAGTACCCACGAAATAATATTATACAATCACAACAAAATAACTAAAATAGTTATCCTAGGTTTTTAATATGTAATTTCGTCCCAAATTTGTACTTAAAATGACTATAAAAATAACTGCGTAAATGTATTTTT
>NC_042495.1:39938317-39958158 GCF_005508785.2 Acyrthosiphon pisum | reverse complement strand
ATTAAAATACATAGGCACACATTTTTTTATAAGCATTTAAAGTTGAAATTTTGAGAAAATTTATCAAATTTAAAATTGATTAATTATTTTGTAGTTAAAAATTTATAAAATGTTCAACTTTTATATCTAAGGATTGAAAATTTAAAACAAGATTTCACGTAAATATTTAATTCTGTTACCAAAAATTCTAAGATATACATAAGCACAGTTTATTTTTATAGTCATTTTAAGTTCAAATTTAGACAAAATTACATATTAAAAAACCTGGAATAACTATTTTAGTTATTTTGTTGTGATTGTATAATATTACTTGTGGGTACTTGAAACTTCTAAAGTATACTATTATATATCTATGATAGTACCACGGTTTGTTTTTGATGTATAACGCTTTACCTATAATGGATATTGTGATATGATTAATTTGGAATTTATTATTGATACCTATTATAGGTCAATTTTTTTTTTAATACTATAGATAAGTATACCTATAATGGGTATGTCTAATACCTAGACTGACAAACCGTCTCCGCTCAGAATCGTTTTTCTTATACAGTGATATTATATCATTGAATTCAAATTTAATACTATCCATTATACAGTGACCCACTTGTAACCTACTGTACAGCAGAGCGACATCCACTTACCCACCTTTTTTTCTATGAATGTCAATAAAACGTTATTTGTTAAGTAAAAATACTTGAAAATTTAATACAAGGCCCCTACTATATTTTTACAATGACATTTGAAAAATATTAAAAATCCTTAGTCACAGTTTTTTTTTTATTATCATTTAAAGTTTAAAAATTGACAAAATATGTAAAAATCACGAAAATTAGCAAATTTGAGTTAGAAATTCATGAAAAATTTTTTTTTTAATCTAAGAGTTGAAAATGTAATACAAGTTTCCTCATAATATTGTCTACCTTTATCAAAAAAAAAATGTCTACAAGAAACTCAAATTAAATTTTTATGAGCGTTTGAAATTCCTATTTTTACAACATCTGATATTCGCTAGATTTCTCATGTGACGATTTTCTTATTTTATTGTTATTAAAAAACGAATGACTGTAGATATTTGAAAATTTCACTGAACGTTAATATTTTCATTTTCTATACATGATACAATTTTTAAAATAATTTGACTCTTTTTGAGCTGTTTACGGACATTGTCAGTTTTCAATATTTTTTTTTTTTTTCTATAAATTTCAATAAAGTAGGGCCAAAAAGTGTAAAAATTTAATACAAGACTCATGATATATTATTACAATAGCAGTTGAAAAATATTAAATATACTTAGGAACAATTTTTTTTATAAGCATTTAATGATCGAATTTTGACAAAATTTATGAAATTTAAAATTGAATAATTTTTTTGTAGTTAAAAATTTATAAAATGTTAAACTTTTATATCTAAGGATTGAAAATTTAAAACAAGATTCCATGTAAGTAGTTAATTCTGTTACCAAATAATCTAAAAAATACATTAGCACAATTTTTTTTGATAGTCATTTTAAGTTCAAATTTGGACGAAATTACATATTAAAAAACCTAGAATAACTATTTTAGTTATTTTGTTATAATTATTTAATATTGTTCGTGGGTACTTGAAACTTCTAAAGTATATTATTATATATCTATGATAGTATCACGATTTGTTGTACCTAATGGATATTGTGATTTGTGATATGATTAATTTGGAATTTATTATAGGTCAATTTTTTTTTTAATACCATAGATATAAGTATTAAAGTATATAATTATATAAATATATAATATATCTTATACCTAGATTCAGTCTCCGCTCAGAACAGTTTTTCTTATCCAATTCAAATTTAATACCATCCATTATACAGTGACCCACTTGTAACCTACTATACAGCAGAGCGACATCCACTTGCCCATTTTTTTTTTTTAATTTTAATTTTAATAATCCAGTTTTTGACAAAATCGAATTTATTTTTTTAGCACTAGGTACTCAAAAACGAACAACCGTATAGATACTTGACATTTTCACCAAATATTTATATTGGCAATTTCTGTGTATGATAACATTTTATAAATATTTTCACTCTTCATTTTTGAACGATATACAATTAGTCAATATCTTCTTAGATGTGTGTGAAATCTATTTAAAGTTGGCCGTTTTCTTCTAAGCCTAATTGGGGTACTACCACAGAGGTTGTCTGAATTCGATTTTTATTCACTAAACTTTGGTTTTCCCATAATGATTTCAACTTTTCGTGTCGGGCTTTTTCTTTTTTTCAGTAATTCAAAAGCCGGCACCCAGAAGGTTTTGATATTTTATAACTCGTTATATTGAAATTATTAGAGTATATTGAGTAACTTAGGTACCTTATTAGGTATTATATTATTTATTGGTAGAGACTGGTTGTTTTTGTACTTTGTCCATTTTTTCCCAAAGATTCCTTGCATCTTAATATCTGCAGATATGAAATATTCGATAAAAATTCTCAAACTTTTTCAAATAATTACATTCAATATACATACACAAATTAAGAACCATAAATACTAACATGAAAATAAAATCAGTAAAAAGTAATCTGAAATAGAAATTGTTAAAAATGACAACATTTTAGACAACAAACAAAATTATTCAATACCTACGGGCAACGATTATGTTAAATATTTAAGTTTTTTAAAAGTACCTACATTTTTTTACAATTATTTATTTATGTTATTTATGAAATATATTGACATTTTTAAAGTTTTTTTTAAGACATTAACACACGTTTCAGTGGCGTACGCAGGATGTTTCAATGGAGAGGGGGGCTTGAAAATTAGTTACAATTTTATTTTTATTTTGTGTAGTCTAATAATTTCAGACGTTTATTTGAGGTATTTTAAAATGCTTGTAACTTCTCAACTTTTCTGGTTGAAAAAATGCTCTGATCATGAACTTCGATGCCCGTCGCCCGATGTATGTTTTCGGAAGCAAATTGGAATTATAGTTAGTACTTTTAGGAGGCCAACATTGAGTGCGCTTAGTGCTTTCTAAAATAATTGGAGAAACAAATGAAAATCTATTAAAATTGTTTGGTAACCAGCTTGGTTATACCGTCTCCACTTGGATTGTATTTGATTAATCAAAATTTTTTTTTTCCATAAATTTCAATAAAAAATTATTTATACAGTCAAAAAAGCTTAAAAATGTAATACATAAGTTTTTATTATAGCTAAAATATTAACGATACATAGGCATCATGGTTATGTTTTATAAGCATTTAAAGTTCAAATTTCGTCAAAACCACATTTCATTTGTAGTTCAAAACTTATAAAATATTAAATGTGTATAACTAAGGCTAGAAAATTTAATACAAGGTCTTTCATACAAGTAGTTCATACTTTTACCGAAAAATTACAAATAATTTATGAAAATTGGTATGCAAATACTTTGTTTTTTCAAAAATGAATTCATTCTGGTAAGACATATTATATGAAATTTACGTCTTGCTTACTATAGTTGACAGTTGAAACTTGATAAATATATTTTTTTTTAAATTAATAATAATACGGGCAATGGGGGGGGGGGGGCTTCAGCCCGTTAGCTCCCCCCCTGTGGACGCCACTGACACGTTTGATTACATTAATTTATATATATATAAATGAATGTATGTGTTTGTGTGTGTGTGTGTGTGTGTCCATATTACCATGGCAACTATTTATATATTATTTTGAGATTTCCGTCCGTGTGTGTCTCCGTATTACCTTGGCAACTATAATTATATATTATTTTGAAATTTCCGAAGGAATGTTTTGTATATAAATTGTTGCCATGGTGATATGTAAAACATATTGTTCCTATAGAGTTGGCAATTTTAAAGGGCAACGAAGTGAACGGGATCAGATATTTTTATATACATAGATAGATATTATACCTCTGAGCAGAAGATAGGCTAATTTAAAAAGGGAGAGGACCAACCCCGGGAGGTGGTCAAACAGGGATTTTGATATTTTATATGGAAATTTTTGTTTATAAATGGTTGCCATGGGTTTTGAAGCTATTATAATAATAATTATTGGTTTAAAAATTAAAAATTGTTGTTATGGTAACCGTTATGTTATAAAAAAACAAATTATTCATGTATCGTTGGTATTTTTAATGGGCAACGAAGTGCATGGGATTAGATATTTTTCTATATATATATAGATTAGACCTCTTTTCAGAAGATAGGCTATAATTTAAAAAGGGAGAGGATCAACCCCGGGTGGTGCTCAAACAGGAATTTTGAGATTTCCGATGGAAATATTTGTTTATAAATGGTTGCCATGGGTTTTGAAGCTATTATAATAATAATTGTTGGTTGCCGGGAAACGAAGTGCACGGGATCAGCTAGTTAATATATAAAGTATAATAGTTACCTATTATATATTTTTTTATAAGTATTAACATAAATATGATTTTTGGCTGGATATAAGTTTTTTGTTTCTGACCGATTTTTCGAAAGGTTTTCGTTGTCATGGTTATATACTTATTAACAAAAACATATTTATGATTCATAGATTTTCCTTGTAAATGAAAAATATCGAGTAGTTATTTATGTAGTCATGGGTTTTTTTAGTGTAATTTTTTTTTAAGTCATTAGGTCATTAAGCTGATGTTTGACTACATTTTAACATATGAATATATTATTATAATATTCTATTTAATTATAAAAATAATAGTTTAAATAATTTAACAATACATAAATATCAAATACTATTCCAATTATTACAGATAAACGATTAGTGTAGGAACTAACATTAGTATTTTTTACCATGTAGGCATTTACATATTGTATCATTTTTTCCACAGTGTAAGAAGTAAACTATTTATTTTTTTAACTGTTAGGTCTCGTGTAGGAAATTACATTTGCCCAATAATTTTAAGTATACCTAGGTATGTACCTACTATAGATTTATTGATTTATATATGAATTGTTATGTTGAGTTGGTATATCTAGGTACCTTTTATTACCGTACAATTATTTATTTAATATAATATTTAGTATAATATATTTATTGTTATACCTATAAATTATAATATTATAATGTGGATCCATTGATAACCGAAACTAAATTAAAATAAATTTAAGTAAGGCAAGGTAGTTTAGAAGAAATTAATTATGATAGGTAGGTACCTATATTATAGGTTAAGTAACTATATTATAATGTTTCCATAAATATATACTTAGTATATTATTTATTATATTTTATTGATAGGAACTTAAATAAATAAATAAATAAATAAATAAGTACATTTAGACTAGAATTATACTTATAGTTAATGTTTTTGTATTACAAATAATATTTTTTTTTTTACTATAAACATGTTTTAGCGTTTAATTTACAATTGGAGGCATAGTATTTAATTTAAATTTGGTGGATTAAATAATAATATGTTCGTATGTAAAATATATTGATATAGGTTGTCCTTTTATTAATATTAAATTAAGTAATATTTGACTAGCATTTGGGTAACTTTCATTTGGCACAAAATCATATTCTTAAAAACATTACACAACTTGTGCTTGTTGCTGTTCTGGATCAAATATAAAATCTTTCATCGTTACATATGCCATTCCAATCTCGTTAACAGGTTTAGGAATTTCATATTTCACTTCTCCCTCTGTATTTTCATCTGTAGTTTTATTTTGATTTGCTAGTTCTTCATCTAAAAACAGTAATTTTGTTATCAAATAATTTCAGTCATATGTGACTGTAATTAAAAATTTACCATCCATAAAGTAACACATGTTATTCACAATTTTGTTTAAAATCCAATTTTAAGTAATCGTTTCCTTTTTCCAACATTTCTTCGAGCGACGTTGTTAACGATTTAAAACTAGGTCGTCTGTATTGGTCTTCTGCCCAACAGTTGTTCATTATACCGTACCTTTAAACATTATTCAGAAAATCAACATATTTTTTTCAAAAACAGCTGTATTATTTAAACATTAAATATTATGCCATTATTTTATCGTGATCTAGTAGGTATCGACTATCGTAACTATGTGTATATATTTATTATTTATAACTTTTATTAAATAATATGCACTTCAACACTTTTAATAACAAACATAGAATATAAAAGCCAAATTTAAAACCAGATACTCGTATTTCGTTAATAATAACGATTAACAAATAAGAACAGCTAAAAACCTTATAGATATATTAATAATTAGTCAAAATTCATATAATGAATTTGTTTTTTTTACATTGAATGTTAATTTATTTTATTTTGTCATGATGCATTCGTCGTACTTAATAATACAAATTATAAATATTGAAATTTAATATTATATTACTCAAGTGCACCAATATGGCAATATACTATATAGCCACTAGTACCAGTTGGAAGGCTGCTAGATGCACAACATACATTTTTTAAATAATAGGTAGGTACTTATTGGTAGAACATTTTAGAAATAACTAATAAGTGCGTAGGTATCATACAATATTAATTCCTTGATGATCTTGATAAATGTTTAAATGTACCTAACATAAACCATAATATGTGTAGCGGGTATACTATAATATAGACAATTCATGGTATGAAGTAGGTATACCATGTGTTTATTGTATACCAATATGTTTGGTGAAAATTTAAGTGGTACCTACCGCTACCTAACCTATTAGTATATTAAACATAATTCTACGATTATTTTTAATTTTTTATTAGTAAATTTAATCTTTCTAAACTATGGGTTCAAATATGAGCGTTTAAATATTATTGAAAATAATATTTATATTATAATTCATAGTTTTTTCCTGTCAAAATTATGTTTAAATACAGCGTTAAAAATTAATCTGCGGTATAATTATGAATCGGTATAGGTATCTACCTACTTATTCTATTAAATACATAATTAAATAAATCTAATATTTAATTCTTTTAAAATTAATTTTAATGATTTTAAACGTAGGAGGACGCTACCCTAACCTAAAATAACCTACCCATGTGGCGTTTGATATCTTCGTCTTACAAACGTATGCCATACCAAATTTTCGTTCACTAGTTAGATACAATATAGTGTGCTGTTAGTTTTTATATTAGAGTGAATTGACTTATTATTAAACTTTTAGGTAAGAATTTGGGGCAAGTATCTACTTAGTAGTGTGACGTGTTCACCCCTTATGATCGATAAACAAAAAAGTAAGAACTTTATCTGTGCTTAAAGCTGCAGTCACACGATGATAATAAAACGCGATAGTTGCTTTCGCGACAATGTACTATCATCGCAAGAACGCATTATAGTTACTCTCATCCTATCTACTATTTATTATCATACATGCATGATAAGGCACATTTACACGGTGACAGTAAACCTTAACAGCCGCAGTCACAGTAGTCGTGTCAAGGAACTGGGCATAGTGTAAATCTTTTGGCAGTAGCTGTCATAACAGTACAACCGCAATTGCATGACAGCAGCTATCATAGACTGTTACCGTGTAAATGCGCCTATAATAGTTCTATCACGATAGCAGCTATCGCGTTTCTCGATCATCGTATGACCGCGGTTTAAGGGACGGATTTAATTCGATATTTTAATTTTCAAGGCATTTTTAATTTGTGATATTTCACATACCTACTAATATTTTGCTTGAAAATATTAAATAACCCTTACTTACAATTCAACTGAACAATTATTTGGTTTATCCATCCGGTATCCTTCTTTCAATAGCTTAAATAAATCTTGTACGATTATCCCAGGGTATGGAACTGCTCCTAAAGTGACTAATTCCCAAAGTAAAATTCCAAAACTCCATACATCTGATCTACTCGTGTATATATGATCGGCTAATGATTCTGGTGCCATCCATTTCACTGGAACTATGACACAATTTATTTTTATTAAATTAGTGTAATATTCAGATTTATTAATCAAAGAAAAAAGTAAACAGACCTCTTCCTTTCGTTTTTTTGAAATAAGCATTATCCTCATAAACATCTCTGGTCAGGCCGAAGTCAGATATTTTACATACTTTATCCTCAGTAACTAGTATATTTCTCGCAGCCAGATCTCTGTGAACTAACTAAAAATAATATATGTATAATACTATAATCAGTGTATTCTATGTAGTGCCTACCCAATTAAATATACTTTTATATTGATTTCGATATTTTTTAAACACTGATTACCAAGTAGGTACCAACTATTTAAATTGTTGGTATTTTATACATTTACTTGTGGTTGGTAGTGAATAATGAATATTACCTTATTTATATTTTGGGATGATGATTTAATTTAGTTTGATTAATAGTAATTTTGTGAAAAGTTATTTAAATTGAAATTATCATGTTACCATCCTATTGCATTTTGTAATCTTGACATTATGATTATGTTATTTAAAATCCAATTCCATATAATATTGTTAGGAATAGTTATATAGTTGTAACTTATATAATATGTACAGAAATAAAATACATTTTTTTTTTATTATACAATTATTTGAAATGTCTATAAGTAAATATATTTAAATTCAAGTAAAAAGTATAGGTATGCATTTTGAATAGGTATTACGAAAATGCATTGGCCAAAATAATATTTAATAAGATTATAAGATGTTAAATACTTTTAAAAAATGTATTTGATTAAGTATATAATTTTAAAAATATTTTTCATAGTATAGGTATTCTTTAAAACAATGGGTGTATCTGGTACCAGTTAAAAATTAAATACAAACGAAATAGTTTACTTTTAGTTCTGCAAGATAAGCCATTCCCTTGGATATTTGCCAGGCGAATTTCAAAATATCTCTTGGACTGATCGGGTAAAGTGGAAATGCCATGGATATCAGACTTTCATTTTGCTGGAAATTTCCTGCAGTATTCGAAACAAGGCCGTTTGCATTGTTGTCTAGGATTCTACTCTTTCGGAGGTATGATCTAGATGATAATTTTTTTTTAGTAAATGTAAATATATTTATATGTTAAATTATACCTAAGCGATCCGTATTTGGCGTATTCAATAATAAGATAAAATGGTCCTTCATGAGTAGTGCAAGCTCCGAGTAATTTAACAACATTTGGATGATTAACGTCTTTTAACAAATTGTACTCTGACAACAAATCATCCTTTTCTGTTTTTCCTGCATCGTTTTTTATTGTTTTTACCGCGACCGTCGACATGCCTATATATAATATGTAGAATTTATATTTTAAGATGCATATACGTTTTTAATAAACACATAAAGTCATAAAATAATTTTGGAATGTGACCCCTTCAATGACACTCTATCGAAGGGGTGAGACAACTTGGGTATGCATAATATAATAGCTGCAGGGTGGCATGTAGACGCCGCCGTAGTATTTTTATTATTAATAATGAATGTGTTCATATATTATATAGCTCAAACGCATAAAACCTTAAAGTCATGAGTTTCTTACCAAAATCGAAACGTGACTGTCGACTGGAAATTTGCTGGTATAATATTATAGTATAATGGATTGAATTAATATTTTTAATTCACTATACCTACGTATTATTATATAATTATTTTTTATTTGACAATTTAATTTAATGTAGCTATATTATGTACTATTATGCATGCATATTTTAGGTAGGTTATAATATATTAGTTGAATAATTATACCTTTTGTACCAGGAATATCTATAGCTTGAGCTTTTAGAACTTTACCAAATTCTCCTTCGCCAATCACCTGCTCCAGAATTAGTCTACTTCTTGGAAACTCCCACTTAGGGTCAAAGTCCTGTCGAATATCAAACTATATGATTATATGAATCTTGTCATAATAATGACTATTGGCTTATTTACAGTATTAATGGTAAAAGTATCTCTGTTAGGTACTGGGTTCGGTTGATATTCATCTTGATCGAAATTCGGTAACAGTTCCTCGAGTGTTCTGACGTTCCTATTCGTTTTATTACCACCCAAAATCCATACGATTCTGAAAACGATATTATTATTTTTAAACAACTTTCATAACAACATTATTATTATAGTTAAAGTAGGTAGTTAAAACTGAGTAGAAAATCACCTATTTCTGCAAAAATACGTAACTAGTCCAGTTGTTACAAACGCTACTACTATTATTATACTTGTATTAACATTGCTGTCACACCAATTTCCGCACGTGTCTTGTTCAACATTTACTGAATAAAACATAATATTTCGATGGTAAATTGTAACAACATAATTAATTTAGATGCTACGCTTATGTGTAGTAGATGGACTAACTTGGTGTGTGTGTGGGTATATCGGATTCATTTTGAATTTTCGACGGTCCAAGTTTTGTTTCACATGTACATTTTCCAATTTCGTCACACGTGCAAACGCCTTTAGCTCTCAAAATTCCCGCAGTTTTACCTTCTTTTCCGGTTCCAAATACTTCCTCTTTATCATAATCATATTGTTAAAATATATATATATATTTTATGTTAGTAACTAAACTATAGTAAAGTTATAATTACTAGTACAGTCTTGTGGGCATATTAAATCGTTAATTTTTTCCAGGTTGTCACAATTTCCATCTGGACAGGTGTTGATATCCGGGGTACAAGTTGAATAATTTGCAGTGAACGTATCGGGTTTTGGTGATTCTCGCCATTGACATTTTGAAACGGTTCTGTGAAGATTTGAACAAATATTAGTTATTACTACCTATATCATTATACATATATGAACAATTTGTGTTGTTAAATGTTAAATATTGTTTTAAAAAGCAATAGGTAAAAATTTAATTTAAGTGACTAAATCATAAATGGTTATAGTTCGTTGTAAAAACTTCATAAATTATAATTTAATCGTGACATTAGGAAAACAGTATGGAGTCATAATAATGATGAATGTATAATTAGTAATTATTCTTAAAACATTATCAAAATATTATCTAATATAGATATACCTTAGTAGAGCATGATCATTCTGTTTTCAATTTTAACTATTCGGTGACATTTTGATTGATTATAAAAAACGCTTAGGTTGAATTAATGTCCTCATTAAAAAAAAAAAAATATCAAGTTTATACTTAACACACACCCTATTCCACATGACGATGTACATTCAGATTTTGTGTCTAAATGAATATTAGAACAGTGTGATGTTTTCTTGCATTGTTCATCTGATAAATTTTCAAGTTTTAAAATTATTTCTGTTTTTTTATCTCTGCCATAACCTATTTTCAGCCTAAAAAGATACCAGTTTTCATAACAATGCTAATTAATAATAAATAATAAATAATAGTTTATTCTGTATACTTTTATATACATTTTTTTACGGACTCAATCTATTGTGAATTAAATCATAAACAAAAGTAATAAACAACCATTATAAATAAATCATTTGATTTTTTTTCCAAACTTACGTAAATTGTGAATAGTTAAATGTTTGTAAAAGTTTCGCATCCTTGATAAATACTATTCCACCCTTTTTTGTTATACCAAATACTTCAGAATCTTGGTTATCTTGGTCATAAAAATAAAAGTTTAATTTTTGTAACTGTACACTGGATAAAGGTTCGGCAACACGGGCGTAATCACCAGAATTTGTGTTCACCTTATACGTCACATTTGGATAAATCTAAAAAAAATTAATTACAAATTAAATAATAATATTTTAAACCACTTTAGGGATAATATATGTATATAATGAAAAATAACCTAATCGATTTTGGAAGGTTAAACAACTATATAGTCTACGCCTTACAATACCTATCTATATTTGACCAATCAATATTATGTAAATTTAAATAACTAATTCAATTAAATAATAATTAATTTTATATAAATTAATTTAAATTTTAAACCAACCACCATTTAATTTTATTTCTCTTCACAATATTCAATAGTATATTATCTCTTTCAAATCTACGTTTCAAATAATAAAACAACCTATATATACATTTCCAAATTTCCTTTTTCTTTACTTTGAAAATGCTACCTAAACTGTAACTCAAATATCAAATTAAATTACTTTGTATGATTACTATATATTTTTATTAGTATTTAGTACTTCGTACTGTATTCATTGAGCTGCAATGATTTTATATACAAAAGCTAAATATAAAACTTTAAACATAGATATATCGTTGAAAAAGTTTGGTTGTACTAAGTTTTATTTTCGATAAAATTGTCATAAGAGTTTTAATAAATGTGTATACGATATACCTATATATAATTCTTTTGATATAGTTAATTAAATTTAGTTTAGTCAGTAAAAAAAAAAAATGTAGAACGTTTTACTAATAAAATATATCATATTATTCTATATTTTGTAGGTGAAATATGTTTAGTTCATTATACTTAAAGCTTTATTATAAAAAATTATGTTCTACCTACGCAACACGTGCAATAATGTCTCGTTAGCGAAATTAAACTTTTGTTTATCATTATAGTTACCAATTTGATAAAGCGTCAGATTTCTGAGAAACTCATTCGTGAATCGTGACTGCATCGTGTAATATATGTGTGTGAAACTACACCCCTTTATGCGACCTATTAAAGATTGCTTACTATTTAGCTTTTAAATGTAATTGAAATAGCTTTCATTTCTCATATTATACGAAACTTAATGAATAAATAACTTTTTAGCCTTTTAATTATTTTTAAATGACCACGAGTAGTTAGTGGTTTTTTTCGTTGACTCACATTCAATATTTTTACACCGCCCACCATTAACATTTTTTCACCTTTTCACTGCCCTTCTAATTGTGAATTCATAGGTTATTAGTGATGGTTAAATAATCGTTAAATAACCAGTGTTCGGATTAGATAAGTATTTTTTTATCTAGATAAAGATAAAGATAAATACTTTTTTATCTAGATAAAAAAAAAGATACAATTATTTTTTAAATGGTTATAAATTTTAGTATATTTTAGTTGGGCACTAGGAACATAATAATAATTATAATGATATAAATAAAAATAATTACATTATTTATAAACCATAAACTTTGTTTGAGAATCTGTATAAATATTTAAAAATTTGGTACAATTTTGAGATATTTATCAATAAAAAATGTATCTAGATGAATTTATTTAGATTAGTAGAAAAATTATCTAAGATGAACGTTTAGATACCTTGTAACTATTTATCTAGATAAGATAAAAGATGAACAAATAATTATCTAGATAAGTCCGAACACTGTAAATAACCTAAACAAATTGTTCAAAATATCTTTTCCAACCCTAGGACCCAATTTTTCTTAAACCCATTAATATTTTCGTAAATCCCGTGACTCAAATATAGGTACCTCCTTTAAGCCGCCACTGTGAGTATAAGTAGGTATCTGATATATATTATATATATATATAGTCTTTAGCGTTGTAATAAAAATAAGGATAGGATATATATGGAATATTATCTGAGGTTAAGTATTTTTACAAAACCACATTAAAATGTATAACTTAAGTATTCCATATAATTATAAATGTATAAATAATATAGAGGAACCAACCTATTATGTTAGGTACTATATGTGTTTCTTCTAATAATACTATATTTAGTTATACACTTATACCTATATTGGCTAGCTATACAAAGTTCAATTAAATCTTAATTTTTTAGTACCTGAATAGTATATACTGACCTGTGATGACATAGAATCGGAGGTATCGGTCCTTTTTTGGTGACTACCGTGAGTTATTACGCCTGGTCACGTCAAAAACGCATAAAAATGTATACAATATTAATAGTAATTATAAACGTGCTGAAATGGTTTACATCATTTTATAATCAAGTAAGGTCACGTTAAGTTTTACCCAAAGGTGTTTTTTAAAATATTTATTTACATTTATACGGATAGACTTTTTTTATTTATACCTATAAGCTATAACCTTGAGAAGATTACCAGTGTTAAATCAAAAAATGTCGTAATTAATATTATATTTAGTAGTATTTTCTTTGCACGGAACTAGTATTGAGTTCTCATTTTCTTAATGCGACTAAGAAGTTTATACTAATAAAAATATGTAATCAATAAAATATTACTTTAGAGTTAAGTTATACATTTATCAAAGTATTCCAATAACCATAAATAATTGTATTTAATTGAAATTGGATACCTATTTAATAATAAGGTTGACGATGAATTACACCTAGGAACTATTTTTAAATGTTGAATACCTAACTCAAGATAATTTCAACTTGAAGTAATTATTTCAACTAGGTATGTTAATGTCTTCAGATTTAGTTATATATAAGTAATTCATTAACATTTAATTGTTGACGTTTAATGTAGTGATGAAGTGAATTAAATATGGGAAAAAATAATCTTTTCAGGTAAAAAAAAAAATGGTGGCTCATAAAAATGTAATAAACATGTTATTTAAGATGTCCGACCACTCCATCACAAGTTTATTACTCAATGTGCTCCGCAAAAACAAAATCAATATAACTTTAATATTGCATACCTACCTAGTTACTTAGGTATAGACTATGGTCATAAGTGGCCTTTTTTTTTAGAAGTTCAATTTTAAATTAATCTAATTAGGTATACGTTAATTGAAAAAATAATGTTTTTCACTTCAAAAGAACCAAACTATAATGTCGTTGATATGATTAATAAATTAATAAGTAATAACCGCATAAGTCCGCATAGCTAATAAATTGAATACTAGATGTAAAACTACCAACTACCTAAATGTTATTCTATTTCTTATGCAATATACGCGTTTCGTATATTGTTTTTTCGTTGGTCTTACACTGTAAAAGTCAATAAACAATAAAAGATAATACACGTTTGAATTGGGTGTGCAAATATATGTTTGGACTAGTATAATCTATTATTTAACTATCATTCGAACAACTATTATTGTTGATAAAATAAAAATGATTAATTTATTAGCACATTATCTATAACCAAAACATATGATAAAGTTTAAAATAAAAAAACAAGCTCAATATAAAAATATGTAAATTAAAATTGTTTGACAAATAGTAGGTACCTAAGCTTAAATAAATAATAAACACTTATTCCTTCTGAAAATATGTTTTTTACCTAATAGAAATTATTATTTAACATTCGTTAACAGTTAACGGATATCCTATAGAGAGATACATCGTCATGCATTATGTTGAAGGTAAGCTAATTGGTATAAATAATTTTATTTTTGTAAATATAATTATTACACGCTTATCGAAAAAAAAAATTATTGGAATAAATCTTTTATAAAAATGTGTTTATAGAGTATGGTATTATTATTATTGGGTTAAAAATAGTTAAACTTATTGAATCATAAATAATTATGTATAATAATTGGCAATTGCATATATAAATAACAAAATTATATTATTGCAAGTGAGATTTTTCCTTTATTGATAATAATTGTTTATATTTAATTATATGTTCACGTACCGTACGAGGCTGTAATCCAAATAAGCATATGCCAATTGCAAATAGAAATCATGACAATTAAAACTAGAAAGATTGCGTTATATTTATTCTTATTGTTCAATAATTTAATGAACAAAATATGTTGTCAACAGGTCTACTACACTATTCGAACTGCGCGTCACACGAGTTTCACGTGTCGAAAAGTTTTTCTCAAAACAGTCATGCTCAGTTTTTCGTTTTCCTCCCGCAACCCCTCCGCAGCGTATAATTTATTTTATATTTTTCTTTTTATATTTATATAACTGTTTTTCATTTATAAATAATTAATTGTTGTACTTATTAAAGTATGTATTTGTAATTAATTGTATATACTATATTTTTATAATTTTAAAACGTTGCATTCCGTACATTTCCATTTTTAAACTGCACATATTTATATACGTAATTAAAAGAATGATATTACTAATATAAAACTACAGTAAAATCACTTCTTGAAATATAATATACTTACTATAGGTACCTATTTAATCAAGTAAATAATTGAGAAAACAATAATTTATTTACTACAATACATAAATATACTTCGTGGTATATAAAATGGTATTATAGAATTTATTTTTAAATAAATTGTACATTTATTAACAAACAAAAGGTATTGGTGCAAAAGCATTTTCAGAATAAAATTAAATAAATATGCTACATTGTTTTTGATTTAATTTTAGCGATTTCTTAATCTTACATAAAAGTGTATATCAGTTATGTTATAATAGGTAGGTACTATTATAAACTTTATTTAATGGGTAGTTTACAATCTGTATGATACAGTGATACTTATGATAGACTTAAGTAAAATAGATAACACTAAAAAAATAGTATTTTTGAACTATAACTATAGATACAAGCGTTTAATGGGTAAATTCAAAATCTGTTTTTGATTAGGTACCTACACAAAATGATTGTACTTAATCATTTTGTAAAATATATATAATGTCATCACTTGGCAAACATACTATGATGGTGAATTAATTTTTTTATTCGGAATAATTTTTTTTATAGAGTAGTTATTAGTTTTTTGTTGATCTGCAGATTAAATATTTTAATACATTTAGTGTTGCCCATAGTAGGAGGTGCCTACTTAATCGATGTCCTCATTTATTAAATACTGCGATTAGCTGTGGTCTATGTCTAAAGTTCTATAATATTCATACGTACTGTGAAGAATATGATCAACAAAATAATCTGATAAGTTATGTATAGCCGTATTCTTAGGCACCTACCTACAGGTAAATTATCATCAATTTCAACACATACCTATGATTATACTGTGTTTTGTTATATAAACAGCATATAATTTCAAACAATTTTATGATAATCGATACGACAATATAAAGATTTCGTTTTTAATTAATTTCGTAAATCTTATATTAAAATTTATTTTCAGAAATACCTACACCACTACCCTGTGTCTAGGAGAGTGAAGTAAGAAGAGTTACCTAATCTCGGCTTTTTATAAATAGGTATCTATTTAATTAATACGATAAATGTAAAATATCTGAATAAATACCTATAGGTATAATATACGGTGAGTATATATCAAGCAATAGATCCTATAGAACTAATTAACAATTATAAATATTCATATGTATAATACATTATACATTTAAACACGTATGTTGTGACAAAGTGTGTTTGTGGTTGAACTGTTGAAGTTATAATTTATAATTTTCATTGTGGCGAAGAAGTGCAAACATTATTACTTTTGTTGTACAATGTAGATATCTACATATTGTAAATAAAATATACATTTCCATTCTCACTTTGGTGACGCATAGGATCATTGGCCGGCAGTCGCGGATCCCATATATTATATATATTATCTCCTAACTATTGTATAAATAAATAGATACTCAGTGAGATTTTTGTATGATTTTAATTTAACTATTGAAATAGTATATAATTTTAATACTTGTATTTGACCTGAATTATTATTAAATAGCTACGATGTATAGGTACACGTTAGTAGTATAGCGCTATATTATGATGTACACGTAGTGCAAGATGAATATTAATGTTAAAAGATTACATCATACATGTTAATAATGATGTAAATGCTGCAGGATGAAATCTTGAAAACTAAAAGAATAAATGAAGGATATCAATTATTTCTGACAATGAATATTCTCCTAACAATTGTACCTATCTATTTATTCTAACGAAATAAAGCCAGGAGTAGATCCGTAACAATAATAATATATGAAAAATCACTAGTCAACTCTTCCTTTTATATATTATACAGATATAGAGAAATTTAAAGTTTAAACGACATTTTTTTAATTGTCTGTGGGTGTTATAATTTGTGATTTGTTATTTTTAACTTAATAATAAAAAAAGTATAAGTTGCACGTACTAATGATAAACATTCAAAAGTGACAAAAAAAGTAAGCAAAAAGTTCCAACGTTCTAGTCAGGTCTTAACAATATACCTACCTACACTATAGTTATATTATTTTCACATCAGCATGCCTCATTAATTTCCCAAAAATGTAATCACATTTTAAATGTCTACAATTTTCAAGTAATATAATACTTCACAGTAATAAACGTGAAAAGTTTGTTCTTAAGTATAAATAAACTTTTTTAGATGTCTATTGAGAATCCAATGTTATCGATAACAGCTAGAAATGTGTTATAGTTTTTAATTGTAAAAACTAAAAACCATTGACCGTCACGTTCAAAAAACGGTTCTTTGTGGCAATTTCGGGCACTATTTTGAATTTAAATTAATATAGATTTGTTAAATTATTTGTCTACATACGTCTCGGGACATTTATACAATTAATAAAATGATCAGCTTAGTTATGGCTGCAGGTATTAGGGCATATTACAGATACAATATAATATATTCTTATCGTTAAATACATAATATGACATATAGTATATTATATAGTTTACTATATAGACGCTGCGTCCAACGCATTAAACTTATCAGCTGTCTCGATCTCTAATGACGGAAAATAATATGTATATATTCAACACTAATATACTAAGTAGAAAATGTATACCTCTGTATAATAATAATAATAATAAAATATTATACTGTATTTGTCTATATTAAATTTCGAGTGTGTCGGGTCGTCAGTGCTCACCCACCCAACCCACTATGTCAGGGCCCCGACGACGCCCGTTTTCATTACTTATTATATATATAGAGGGGTCACGCGTACCTACATTAGGAAGTATACAGGGCGGTTCTTTTAAAAGTTAACCCTTATATTATCTCAAAAAGTAATAACATTTTTGAAATTATTATTTTTATATTTTTTTTTTATATATTTTAAACGTGCCTATTATACCTATTAATACCTTTTTTGAAAAAACTAAAAATTTTTTGAAGTTTTATTTTATTAGAAAAAAAAATCTTTTATTTATTTTTATTTTTATACACCTAAGCAGAATATTTTTTAAAGAATTTCGATTTATAAAAATTGAATTTTAGACGAGTAGTTGTTCAGTTATATAAATTACAATTTATAAGTATTTACAGTTTAGACTAGCGTAGTAGTAGACTGACATTTTGTGGGGTTCCTGCAGTACGGCTGTGCCTCACAACTCTGTTCATCAAATTTAAAATCACATAATATATAACTGATTTATTACTTGTTTGAAATTAGATTTTTATTCGTTGAAATGCCAAGAAAAATATTTAGGAGCATAAAATAAAAATGTATATTATATCAATCGAAAAGTATAGCTTTAAAAAAAATATATTATGATAAAAAAATATAAATTTATTGTTTTTTTTATTACTACAATTTATGTAAGAAAAATATTTCCAAAAACGTTAATATTTTACAATATTAAATTAGTGTTTACCTTTGAAATAATCATCTTGTATATATGGTATTAAGGTAATATAATAATTACAATAAATACGCTCACTAAACATAAGCCATCATTTTACCGGCAGTTGATTCTCATAATATGAAGATGAAGACATATAACAAACAGTTTAATGTCCATTTTGACTCCATGAAAGGCGGGGTATGATATAGTTCGATTTTTTAAAAGTATAATTTGCTCACTGTTACGTTGATCGGTGATCCCTTAACAGGATTGTTTTGTCAATAGAACAAGTTACATTATTTCCATAGTTTTTTATAGACCGTTCTATTTCCATATACCTATATCCACAAGTAAACAAATTACTAAACTTTGTATGGGTATTTAAAATTAAAATAAATAAATGAATTACCCAAATATAAAAATTGGGTCAGCTATTTTATTTTTTTACTAATTCGCAAAACTAATGAAATTATAATGTTTTTGTTCCATACATTAAGGGGATTCGGTACCATGATTTTCTGTTTTTGTCTAACACATGCACGACATAGTATTTTAGACGTGTTTTTTTGCCAAACATTCAAATTGATCTATTGAAGCGATAAGATTTCTGAAAACAGATTTGAATTTGTCGTCAAGTCTACTGAAGTCGACTTTCTCACATTTTTGATTTTTTGATATCAATTTCTCCAACAATTGAAATACCA
>NC_042495.1:39884232-39938113 GCF_005508785.2 Acyrthosiphon pisum | reverse complement strand
CCACGGTATCGAATCCCCTTAAATATTATATTGATAACACAACACTCACACCAAAATTATAATAATAATATGTAGTTATCTACTATGCAGTATACACTCATACGTTTTTTTCGTAAATTTTAATTTCTGAAAATGGTGAAAAGTTGAGATGGTAGGTGTATAACGGCTGTACGTTTTGTTATGTAGCTGCTACCTCATATATTATAAGAGTATAATATTCTGATTGTTGGCGTGGGCGTTCACTAGCTGTTAATTAATTATTTTATAGTTTGAAAGGGATTTATGATTTTTCAGTAATATATTATTATGTAGGTACCTATCAGGAAACGTTAGTTACGCTATTTCAAGATGATAACATTTTATTCGAATCAATTAACGTCACTATCTATAAATACTCGTAATTAATCGTAATTAATCTGTATAGTAAAATGATAATAATTTTTATAACTGCACTAGTTATATAAATGTTGTCAATCCAAGTTTGAAGTTCATTTTATGATATTGTATAGGTCGTATTACTGCAGTGAATATTACACTGTACGCACACGTCTATAACAATACCTATATCATAATCTCTATACACCGCAGGTATGACACTGTATATTTAACATATACTTGTAATCTAAATTTTTTTTATTCTTTTATCGTGAGCCGGTTAACGGGGATTTAAGTCCGTCATCGCCAGGACGTATTCGAAGCGTATCGCGATACAATATTGGTATTTGGTTCTACCAGTGGGTGTATATAAGTGTATACATGCATGTTGTAATGTACCATAAGGTAGCATACGAAAGTTACTATTCCTGCCGATGACGCACGTGCGACGACGACCACACTTGGCTATATACTAAATAATATTATAATATAGGTACATGTTCAAGTTATATGGCGTAAGTATACGATATTTCAATAAAAGTACTAAACTACTGAGGAATCGTGGACATTCCTCTCCCCTACGATATATTTTTGATACGGACATTCCCCCCATTTTTTTTTTAAAGTTTACTATTTAATAATATTATTTTATTATTTAATATGAAATTATTATTTTGCATATTGTCTAATATTTTAAATATTTTCATAAATATAATAAACTATAGATGTATATTTTTAATCAACTGAACTACTTGAAATTTGAATCAAATTCAAAAGCAATTATTAAATTTTTAAATATCCAAACAGGTACAGTTTTAACAAAAAAAACAAATAATGTGTTTAGAAATAACAAAAGTAATCAAATGTTTTTTACAATATGTATCATTTTTATGTAGAAATTTTTAGCCATTATTATTTATATTTATATTTAATTTTACTTTTTTTTTAAATTTTTATTGTTTTAAGTATCTAGTTCAGTGGATCAAACATATACATTTATAATCTATTATATTTATGAAAATAAAAAAATGTTTGTATGTATATTTTATATTTTATTTAAAAAAAATAATAATATTGTATTACTATTGTATTATTAGTCAATAATAAACTAAAAAAATGGGGGGGGGGGGGAAATATATCGGTGGGAAAATGTCCATTTACCGTACTAAGTATTATTATAATACATTATTATTAGTATGTACCTACCAGCTACCTAGTAATAGAGTTGTAACAAAGATGTCGGTAATTTCTTATAGAAAAAATACATTATATCAATATTTAATTAAATTAATAAAATAGTCAATATACAGTTCCTCAACCATTAGGCAAATCATTCAACTACGTTGTCTGCAGGGTCCAGACACGTAACCAGAAAAATTTATTAAGTGGGCCGCTTCCTTCCCAAAATGTTTTATATTATAAAAAAGTAGTTATCAGCACGTCATTACTATAAATATTGAAATATAATATAACCTAATAATACTGTACTTTATAATTTTGTCAATAAGTTTAATTTTAAAAGTAGTATCAAATACATAAATATTAAATAATTAAATATATAAATAAAAATCAAATTCAAATACTTTTAATAATTATAATAATAACATCGAACAGTCAATAAAATCCAAATATCCAATACATACCTAGATCCAGATGTAATTTTTTAAATGACATACAATTAATATAATTAAAGGTCTAATGTAAAAAAGTATAGCCCCTTCACGATTCCGCCAAATGTTCACTGCAGTTTTACCGAATCGAAGCTAAGCTTAACACGGCGCGTTGAGTAGACAATTTAAAGTCATTCTATAATTGTTTTAAATAATGTACCTAGGTAGGTATCACATAATATTATTATAATATTATATTAATAATGCCAGTCACTTAGTCATTACTCATTAGTATAAGTTCGTAATCGACAATAAGTCGATAATAAGTAGTAATATGATTATAATATTATGTAGCATAATCCGGTGGCATCGCATAGTATACCTATACGAGGGGGAATTTAGGTGTCTATATCCCCCACCCCCGTCACCAAGAAATTTTACGAAAATGTATTAATATGTTCCAAACTTGGTAAGTGTTTTCGCCTTTAATAAAATATCAATAAAATACACACATGTTATCACCAGAATGGTATTAAAAAATAATTATTGTTCGCGGCACTTTTTTTTCGTATAATCATATTATGTAGGTACGGTGTTACACTGTCGGTGTACCGTATATTAAATTTATTGTTTCGACGGAAAAATACGATTATTTGTGAGTGAACAGTTTTGCTATCCACTACCTACCTACATAATATATTTTTTACTATTAGGATTTTGTCCTTCAATATTAATAATGGCCGAATCTGAGAGAAATTTTTTTTATTCTTTATAGACTATACTCAGTTCAGGGATAGAACGCGCCGATTCTATACATCCCTCCGCGTCACCATGGTATCGAAACCGGTTCCCCAAGGCAGGTTGTTGCGTGGGGGAACCAGTTTTGTCTCGGTTGTTGTTAAGTAGACGGCTAGTAGTTGCATAATATCCGGAATTTTACTATCCCCCCTCCCTATTTTTAAAATTACAATGTTTGTATATTTCATGTCCAAAATTTAAATATAATTTTAAAATCATAAGGTTTTATGATTTTGTTTAGTTATTACTTATTATATGAGGAGAAGGAAATATCTAACTATTAAAGAAATAGTATTCAATATTATTTTAAATACAAAATTTAATTTTATCACATTTAACAAAAAAAAATTAAAATACTGATGATTTAGCTACTTACTTAAAACAACTAATTATAGACAATAATATAAAGTTGCACCAATGGCTATGATGCGATTTGATTTATTTCTTGTGTACAAAATATAAGCTAATATAAATAATAAACAACACATAAAAATAATATTAAAATATTTATAAACGAAAAAAAAGGCATATAAAAAAAAATAATACACAACATACTTTGACTTTGTCTGTATAATATCTGATTGCACATAATGTTAATGGTTGGTAAAATAAAGTAATATTATCACATTTCATGAATGTGGAAACGTATCGTGTAAACAAATACGTAAATGGTAAAAATAAAATAAAATAATAATAATAATAATTATTAATTATAATTAAAAATAAACATATTGCTTTGGTCGACATCTCTTGGCATGTTTGTCACATTAATTACATGACAATACTTTTGAACGTATTAATAACAATAGTCAATATTATGTACTGATTTGAACGAGTGACATTCAATCAAAAAAGATACATAATAGCATTGATTACAAATACTAGTATTTATAATCAATGATAATAGACATACTTTCCTACACATTTACAATGACCAAGAGATGCCAAACAAATATATATATTATATTATATATATATATAAAAAAAAAAACATTGAACATAAAAATAAAACATAATATGACTTGGAAAATTAACTAATTGCATAATATACATAATAAATCTATTAAAATCTTAAAACAAGGTTATAATATACCGTAAAAAATATTATAATTTACTCAATTACTAAGTAATTTTCGATCACTTCTAAGTAATAGTTATTTCTTTCACCAAAATTTTCATAAAATAGAAGTTAATGTAGATTTTTTCAATAAAAATGTTTTACTTTCTTTGTCTATACTTTTAATTAGTTATTTTTAAACATATTTAAACAGAAATTTAACAGTGCTTTTGAAATGAACGAGTGATTTAGTTGAATTATTTTTGTTTTTCAAATGGTTGTATTATCGTTATACAAATATTCAAAATTTATCATTTGATATGGTAATTCAATGACACAAATTGAATTAGTACAAAAATAAATGCTTATTATATAAATTAGGATTAAAGATTTATATTTAAAAAAAATAAATAAAAGTGACGCATAAGACTTTTACCTAGACAGGATTTTTGTTAAAATTAAAATAAAAATAATTATTGAATTTATGCAAACTATTAAATTATAATTTATAACTGATCTTCAAACCCCCATACATTTTTTAATAACTAAAAATGGAATTTTGTTATTGCTTAAAAAGAAATATATACTATCTAAAAAAACATATAAGAAATTAATTTTTCATAATAAAAAAAGTTTTTCCTTATTTCATTAGACACGTAATAAAATAACTAGATCAGTCATCAGTTTTAAATTTACAATGAAGCTCACATATCCTATATGCAGGTATTTATATATGTATATGTATATATATATATTTACTGTATATACACACCCTCTTTAAAGGTAAATCATTTGAATAAAAAGTATGGATTTAACAAGTGGAAATCACTGAATCAACTAAATATTGTATACAATAATGACAACTTTTTTTTGTATTGTTAGTGTCCATTTTATCACATAATAATGAACATAACCGTACAATATTAATAGCATTTAAGGGTACCAAAATTAATATATTATATTCTCAACTCCATATGGGATATAATTTTGAGCATTAATGACTATATTGAATAAAAAGAAGAAAAACTAGTTATAATACAAAAATGAATGCAACATTTTGAATTTGTTTGTATAAAAAAAGAAAATCTGATGTAAATATCGGATACATAACATATTATGTATTTCAATTCTAAACCACACAATTATTTTTTTTATAAGGGAGAGAAATTATTTCATCATTTTTTTACTATACAAAATATAATATAATAATAATTATAACTTATATCATAATATATAAATATCACAAGTGTTTTCACTGAACCATTTTAATGTGTTAAAAATATTAGTGCAGTTTCATAAAGAGTGTAACGATTTGGGCAAGGATAAATAATCACCAAGTAGAAATTCTTATGATTCTATTATAAGTATTTTTAAACTGTCATGGATTTTATAAGTTATTTCTTATTTGTTCGGTAGTATAAAAGATTTTTTATTTCATTATATAAGTAGATTTTTTGTTCATACGAACTTATAAGTAAATATTTTGATCCCCAAAATGTATATATGTATATATAAACAATTAACACTTGATTAAAATAAAGAATAAAAATTAGATTACGTTATCTTGAGCTAGCTTGCCAGTGAAAGTTACTCTTCATTGTCCATTGTTGGCTACGTGAACCATCACATTCATTTAATATGGCAGCATACTGATCAGCAGACATTGAATGTTCTAGACATTGATCTGTAGTTTTATGTTTTATTGTCATTTCCTGAAAAGTGAATTATTGATTACTGATTAGCTAATTAACTACAAATTATTCTATTACATATCAATAATAAAGAGTATTTAATAAATTAACCTTTGAATCATAAACCCATGCTTGATTGCCTTCAAGACCATGGCATCTGATTAGACTAACGGGTCCAACAATGTTGGAAGCATCTAAACAATTATCATCGGACATAATTTGTGATCGTTTAGTATATGCAAAAACCTGTAAACATGTTTAAAGATTAATACATAATATTCAAAACATAAAATAAACTTATTGGTTTACTTGATTGCCACCAAGACCATGACAATAACTCATGCCAACTTTTTCACCACTTTTTCTTGACATTGTATCAAGGCACTGTTGGGAGTCAACATTTTTTATCTAAACAAATTAAAGTCATTATTAAACAGTGATCTACAATTAGTTTTTTTTTACTGACTTCTCCTAGATAATAGTAATCAAGTGGCATTTGAGATTCAGGGTAAATGTTTTCCAAGTACCAACGGAAAGACTTGCATTTTAACTTTTCTCTTAAAGCCAAACGTTCAGAAACATCTCCAACTTCAACATTAGATGCACCTGATTATAAAAAAATTAATACACGCTTTTAATTTATCAGCTATTATTTATTTTTAATAAATAATTAAAATTATTATACAAATGCAGATAACAATAATTGATTGACTATACCGTTATTCTGCGTTCTAACTTTCTAACAATGTGATCAATAAATATCATGCAAGTAAATAAAACTACAATCCATAAAACCATTATTTTATAAAGTGTACAACGTGCATTAAGAACTAGTTTTATCTAATATTATTTAATTTACCAGGTTTAGGAAAATTGGTTTCCCCAAAAAACTACTGTATGCAGACAATTGGCCCTGTGCGACATAATTTACACACGGATAATTGGTCCCCATCTAATTTATTTTACTGTGACATTTTTATTTTTTTCATGGCTGGTATTAAAACCAATTATTATTACCAATATAGACATACAGACGTGCAGTAAGAACTATTTGGCATCTAAAATATTCAGTCCACTGACAGGTTGAATAATTTTAATAATCAGGAATAAAATACATTATCAAAGGAAATATTGATTATGAAGAGTAGTCAGTATAGAATCTACCACTGAAGAATGTAGATCATGGTATATTTCAAAACAGTTATTTAAAAATAGTCTGTTATAATTTATAACCGATCAAAATGTGGATACACTGTTTGTTAGCGACACTAAGTGATATCTTAAGAGGACGCCTCACCCACATATGTTGTTTTCGTCTTACAAGTGCATAACACAAATTGTACGCTCAGTAGAACACGTGTAGCTCCGGTAGTTTAAAAATTTGAGTGAATTGACCTCTAATAAAATTTAAAGGTAAGACCATTACCCAGGCAATCTCATGGGCTTTTTATTAAATTTTAATTTTAAAATGATTTATGAATATTTTAATATAGTACATTTTTTGTACATCTTAAAATACTTTTAACTCACTTTAAAATTAAAATATAGTAAAAAGCTCATGAAATTGCCTAGATAATAATCTTACCTTTAAATTTTATAAGAGGTCGATTCACTCTAATTTATAAACTACCCGAGCTACACGTGGTCTGCTGAGCGTACAATTTGCTATGTTATGCACTTGTAAGGTGGAGACAGCATATGCGGGTGAGGCGTCCTCTTAATTTATATTTGTTAAATGTATTATGCTGCAAAAAATAAAAATCTTCAATAAAATGTATCACACAGAAAAAAAATATGGACTGGGGACCAAGACAGGGGCCAATTTTCCACATACTATGTTTTGATGTGGGAATCAATGATCCATTTACCTAATTTACCATATAAACTATAATATACTGTTAATCTAAGAAACTAATGAGTCAACTATAGGACAAAAATTGCAAGGACAAAAATATTCCAGTATCTTTAAACATGCATAATAATTTCAAATTCATAAACAAAATGGAGGTAGGATATATATATTATTAAAATAAACATTCAATAAAGAACATGTTGAAAAATAGTGATTAAAAAAAAAAAATCAAAAAAAATTTTGTGTTTCATGTTATGAAAAATAAAAAGATAAACATTCATAACTATGAGGTGTGCTAATGGTGTAGAGAAAAATATCACATTATCACAATAATACGTGTAGGTGTTTGTGTGCTTGAAATGTTTTCAATCACATAGGAGAAGATGGGGTACCTGGGTTTATGGCGTAGTAAAAATGTTTCCACTCATCCATCCAGACCTCAGCGAGGCGGGCATTGTTGTGGTTGACTATATGTGATGTGCCACCGGGAAAAGTGTAAGGTGTGGATTTGCGAAAAACATGACCAACATGTGAGCACGGCGATATTTCCAATGTGCCGCCACACATCCAAATCTATGAGTAATCATTTCAATAAAAATAATATTGAAAGAAAACTCTTGGTTCATGTTGTATATGAATAAAGATGTATGTATATAGACACACAAACACACACACATTGTCCATTTCCTATCCCTCTCTATCAATTGTAGCACACAAAAATCAACAAGTACAAGTGAGGACTGCACAAATTCATACAGAATGCATGGAGGACTGTGTAAACCTTTATCCTTATAATTTTTATATTTTGTATTAAATATTATATTTTTAAACTTAAATATTATAATATGAGAACAATAATATTTAAACCAGCAAGCAACATTAATTTGGTTAGATAGTTGTTTAATGTTAGTAAATTTTAGAAAAGCGGAACGAATTTTCACAGGCCACATATATTATCCTATACCTGGATTCATTGCATAATAGAAATCTCGCCATTCGTCCATCCAAACCTCAGCTACACGGGCTGCATTGTGCAACACAATTTTTGATACGCCTCCCGGAAATGAGTATGGCGACTTGTCACGAAATACGTGACCTACGTGTGAACATGGTATTATTTCCAGTGTGCCGCCACATTGCCACACCTAGAAATATCCATATCAACTACTTTTCCCCCACAACTAAATTTCTTTAAAAGAACATTTAATTTTTGTATTAAACCCAATTTTTAATTCAAATATCTGTATGGAAATTATTCATAATTTAATTGACATTTTACTTATTTTACTGAAATTAAATTTAAATATTTTATTTATTTCACTATTTCCAAGGATTGTGCTACACTATACTTACTCTGAAAGACATTTCAAGATTCTCACCACCCCATATATCCATTCCTTCATCGTATGACCCTAATTGATAGAAATAATCTTTATCTATAGAAAATAGTCCACCAGCCATCGTTGGAGTTCTTAATGGTGCTGTGCGATCTTGGTTTCGTCGTGTCATTTCTCTTTGAGGAACTCTGTACCTAAAATAAATATTAAAAGTATTTAATTAAACGAATTACCTACTCAAATTTATTGAAACACATACCACCTAAAATTCAGCTTCCAATTGAATCCACCCCATGTCATATCAGATGCGGTAACATATTCGAATGTGTCATCTGATATAACATCAATTACTGGACACACAACAGTTTTCCTAATAATAAAAATATTAGTTTAAATTTAATATATAATAAAAAATTATAAGTAGGTAGTTAAACATACCGGTTTAGTACAATTCTAGCTAAAAGTGGTTCAAGCCAACCATCAGCACATTCACAATGTGCATCCAAAAATGTTATCACTTGGCCTGTAACATGTTTAGCCCCAAGTAATCGAGCTCTTATCAGACCAGAACGTTTTTCTGTTCTCAGCACTTTAGTTTCTACAGGAAGAGTAGCAACATAGTCTTCCAATTTTTTTCCCAAAAAATCTGAAATTAAAAAATTAAATATATAGAGATGGCAGTCTTATTTTCAAGCATACATTTAGACAACTGAATTTACCTCTTTCACTAGCATCGTCTACCAACAAAATCTCTTTTAAGAGGGATCGAGGTGATCGATTGATGACACTCCATACAGTCCTCAAAAGAGTGGACCACGCTTCATTGTGGAACACAATTACTATTGAAGTGGTCGGCATCAATGTAGGATATTGTTTGCTTTTGCATTCTCCTTGTCTTATGTCTTGTAAAGATCGATTCAGTGAGATCATATCACTAGCTATTATATTAAACTGGTTCTCTTTGAATTTCTGTTTCATAAGTGCTTCTTGTTCAGGTTTCATTGTGACGCCGCGTCCTCCTTCGCCATGTTTACCGCGCTTTTCACGCACAGGAGGCATCGGCTTCCAGCGCATCAACAAGTGACTAGGATATGTGGTATCATCGCTGCGGTCGCTACCATGCTTGAAACGGTCAAGCATGTTGTCCTGCACTGGTCCCCATCCCATGCGAGGTGCTGCGGAGGCGTCAAAAAGATCATTGACACCACCGTCGGAATTCACGACAGAGTTGCTCTTCGCCTTGCAGTTGGGGCCAATGCAATCGGTATAGTACATGAGTACCACGATGTCAATGAAGATCCACAGCAGCGACGTGGCAATTATTATCTTGCAAGTATGCAGACGGAACTTGCTGCGAAACATGATGGCGGAACGAGTTGAAAAAGAGAGAAAGAGATCAAAAACTTTCCTGGTCTACCAGCGAACGAATAACACTATCATAACAGCTCTAGATCGTCTTGACCAGTGTCCGGAGGTGACGGTTGAACGCGACGGCAGAGTACCGCCAATGTCATGTATAATATGTGTATACGCGCGACGGACGTCTAAAGCGATATGTAAGTAGTAAGTTGCAATTGCCGCCGGTTCAGAATGGCATCGAAGTAAAAAATTCGTCTCGGACGATCACCGACGCTGTGATTCGTTTCAAAATTCACTGGGATGAGTGAATTTATTACTTTTCTATGGTAATAACTATTAGTGTAATATAGTAGTAGACGCAGACGGGAACACATCACCAAAAACCACTATCAGTGGTTTTGAAATATTATTATTATTATTATTATTATTATTGTGTACATAACGTAGGTTTTATAGGTTAGGTCCGTACGGTACTCTTTCGCCGTCGTTTGATCATACTTCAGCTTACTGCATAGATCTTATACTTAAACAGAGCCTGGTGGTAGTAGATGCGGTCAACATGGGTAGCGCTGAACGTGTTGTTTCACACTTCTGCGCATGTTCGTAGACGACACCACTTTGTGCAATTGTGCATAGTTAAAAACAAAAACCGTATGATATAATATACGAAATGTATTATCATATTATTTCATTATTAATATTCACGAATATTTCTTACAACTTACAAGTTTCAAACGAACTAAACGAAGTATTATGAATTTACTTAATACTAGTAATTTTTCTTGGTTTTGATTTCAACGTTATCGTAATATCGTTAAACTGCCTTTTAACTAAACAATAATACATCACTGTAACCGGTAACGCAGTTTGCCGTCCCCGGTTCAGTGTTCAAGATAGTATCTTTAATCGTGGTGTTCTACCAACCCCACCGGTCATGAATGCTTCGTCTTTTACATAATTTGTAGGTTAACCGAAACTGAATTGATAAGTGATAACACGACATAATAGTATTTAAATATTATCAGATTTTTATGCACGAGCCGTCAGTGCGTCGACTGTCGAGCCACGACTCACGAAGTCTAGCCTCTAGCGGACAGCACCTGCAGTCGAGTACTACAAAATATGACGATGTTCATTTTCCAAGTCGTGATAAAATAATTTAAAAAATAAAATCAAAGTTGAAAATTCTATACTTGTATAGTTCTTTGGTAATGTAGAAGTGCCAGACGCCAGTGAGACATAATTTCAATTTTATAATTGATAGAATGAAGTATTAACAATTTCAATAAACTTGTGGAATATAGAAATAAATTGTTATTTGTTTGAATCTTACATGATGAACGTTTACGATAGTGTTGTAAGAGGTACACAAGCTAGTCGGTTAATACTCATTGAAGGTGAGAACATTTACGCAATTTAACTATTCAAATTTACACATATACAATATACCTAACCTAACCAGTTAATATGTGATACTATACTAATTACTAGAACTAATATCAAATATTAATATATTTTTATACAATTAATTCTGTGAATCTATGTTGTACACATCTAAATTTATGTGGTACCATTGTATATTTCCTATATAACTAATTTTTTTTTTTTTGATAATCAATGATAATTCTTACCATATTTATGAGCTGATAAAATCAAAATTAATTATATTATTAATAAGTAATAGGTACTTATCCAACAATAATTAAAAATGTCAAATCGGTGTTGGTATGTAGCTGTAACCGTGTAAGACATTGTGTTTTAATTTATATAATAATTGTTTGGCACTTTTAATTTATAATAAAAACTAATTTACATTAAATATTGATATCAGTTATTTATACCATCTGTATTTTTAACTAAATCATCTTTTAGTTTATACTGAAACTGCTGATTTATGAATATTTCACTTGTTGCTAATTTTGTTATATGAATATATATATATTCTTAAACCTATATAATAACATATTACATAACATTTTAAAAATAAAATGTAATCATTTATTTCCATATCATTAATGGTTTTCTAACTTTGTTTTTTTGCAGATTCATTTTTAGCCAAAGGACAGTTTCTATTACATCTTATATCTGCTAATCGTAAATCTCACGACATCCATGTACTTTGTTATGAAAATTTAGTGTCCAAATATCAGACTTTATTTCCCTCCTTGTCTAATATCCAATACCATGATTGTATGATTAATATTTCGTCTTTAAATTTAAGTATGTATGAAACTGTTTCATGTATAGTTGAAAAATCAACAAGAAAAATAGTCATTTTGATTGATTCGTTATCTATGTATTTACTTTTAACTGGCTTCAGGAAAGTGTATAAAGAATTATTGGATATTACATCGTCAGATAAATGTAATTTATTATTTTTTGTACTCATTAGCAGGGCTCGTTACTTCATGCACTAAAAAATGCATAAATAAGCATGCATTCATGCACTAAAAATTGTCAAAATATGCATTAAAATATGCACTGAAAAGATCGAAAATATGCATTTATATGCTCTAACATTTTTAAATTATGCACTCAAAATATGCATTATGTAAAAAAATCATGAAAAAGTTTTAAAATAATAAGAATTAATCCATAAATTTAAAAAATTCAAATTCCTCCACAAAATTTTGCAAACGGCCCGCAACTGTTTGTTTTTCTTTCGGCATTGTTAAAATAAAATATGAATAATGTGTACTGTAGTAACCTACCTATACCTCACATGAAAATACTATAACAGGAAATAAACGCTTACAACTCATACGAGTAAACTCATCGGCGAGTGTAAGAAAACTATACTGTAGAGTGTAGCAATGTACAAAATTATAAATGCTGGTTGGTGAGAAGCTGCCACTTTATACGGTGGAGGATGGTAGTGGTAGCGATTACACTGTTTCCGCGATATTTCGTAAAACGCATAAAATCTAAATAAGTATGTAGGTACTAGGACATTAGGTAGTCACACGCTCACTGAATAAAAATAAATCAAAACACTATAATTTTGTAAACAGGAAAGTAAATAAGAAACAAGAAACATTTCAAATATTTGTCTAAAAAATATTTTTATGAAATAATATGCACTAATGACTGTAAAAAATTGACTATATGCCAAATATGCCTTTACACCCAAAACATGCAAAAACATGCACTATCAAACTTCATATTATTATTACTATTGTTATGAAACGGGATTTGCATCTCAGCTAGCATGTTTTCCTGTGTAGCAAAAAAAACATGCAGATGCATGAACTTACGAGCCCTGCTCATTAGTATTATGATATATATGTCTTGGTAACATGCTCATAAATAATATCTGATTTTTGCTATAATATGATTTTAGTTCCTAAAGTTGTTCAATTTGTGGTAGTGGTACACAAAGATGTAACAGAAGTTAATCAAATTGAACACCTGAAAAACATATGTAAGACACATGTAAATGTACAAAGTACTAACAATCCGTTATTTTTAAATCTAATATTAGAACATAAAAGATCAAATGGTAAATGTGTAGTTCAGGTAATTATAAAATGTTTACTTATATATTTTTATTTCTATAATTATCTTTTTTATTTTATTTAGAAATTAAAAGGCGAATTAAAATCTGATAGTACATTTAAACTAATAAATGACTTACCACCAATAAAAATTGAAGAGGATAAAGGCATACCAACAAATTTAGCTAGTTTTAAATTAGATTTACAAGACAGTGAGAAGAAAGCCAAGGATGAATTAATTTTACCATATACTCTGTATGTTAAATGCTTATGTACTTAAAATTGTATTTTAATCATTTATTATTTATTATTTTTTTAGAGTGCAAATTCCATCCAATACTGGTGGAATGATTCATTATGTTCCAGATGAAGCAGATGACTGGGATGAAGAAGATCCGGACGATGACTTAGAAATATAGTATTATATCATGTTATTTATATATTGTGTTATGTAAATAGAGTATGTACTATGCATTTTGTTTTGAAAATTTGTTATAATATTTTCATATTGTTTGAAAACAATTTTTTTCGTCAATTCATCAGTGAAAAAGATCTGAAATGTTTATAATGTGTTTCAAGAAAATCATTTAATAACGTTCTAAATTAATTCAATATAGTGGAACATCGGTATCTCAGTCTTAAGGGACCAAAAAAAAATTTGATGTATCAAAACTTTGAATTACCGAGGTAATTTAGATCTTATAATAATAGGATTAATATTTAATTAATAATAATTAAAAATAAAACTACAATAGAAATATTTTCTAATGCCTTTAAATAGTTCAAAAAGAGTTGAAATATTTCGAAATTTGTATGGATAACAGTACACAAACATTTAGTGAAAATTTCTTGTATCTACAGTGATTTTATTTTTAGTGAAAACATTTTCCTCAATAGTACCTATAGTAGTACAAGAATTAGGATTTAAGAACTTTTTATATGTTGATTACAAAGAAAATGTAAAATATATCAATACATAGGTATAAAACAGTAACACTAAGTATATAGCAGTATGTCAAATTAAATCTTATAATTATATATTTATGTAATTATATGTAGGTACGATAATAATTTAGATAAAGTATGATAATATGAGTTTTTATTAATGTCCAAAATATCTTCAAACTCCAAATTATTCAATATATCTTTTTCTACAGACATTAAAAAGCAATAAAAAAAAAGCATCTAAGTGGTCCTAAGTCATTAGAATAGATAATGAAGCACATGGACGATTTTTGATAATTTTTAATTTGCTAATCACTTGTTTACAATTAACCTAAGTTACTGATAGGGTTATTACATATTCCACGGTGGCATATAAATTAGAATAAGTAGGCATATGTAAATTAAGCGAATTAAGTAAACTAAAATCACAAGTCAGACAATTCTCTAGGGCATGTATAGCTTTTTCATCATGTATAGAACCAATAGTGTTCACATTCAGATTCAAAAAAAAAAAAAATGTTTTCATATCAATATTCTTAACACCAATAGGGTAAACTTGAATGAAAAGTATTGCAGCAAATACTTCAAAAATATCTATATAATATTAATAATAGGATAATACTTGAACAATAATATTTTTATACATTGAAAACGCCAGTGGCGGATCCAGGGCTTAATTTTGGGGGGGGGCAAAAGTACAAAAAGTTGCAAAATTGGCTAAACACAGTGTAGAACAAAGGAAAACTACGGTGTTAGGGGGGTGGCAAATGCTCCTTCCCCCCCCCCTGGATCCGCAACTGGAAAACGCAAGTGACTGAAAACAATGTTTCTTGTTACTCGAGAACTCCCTTTACAATATTTTTGTACGCCCGATGACGTCAAAGCATTACTTGTATCACAAGAGATGCTGACAGTAGTGATAAATATAAAAATTTAAATAATTTTTTTTTACAGAAATTAATATTTAACGGTATTGTAATTATTTAAAATACACAAAATTTAGTACCAACTGGTATTATATTTAAAATGTAATTTATTTTTCAAAAACAATAATGAAAATTGAATGCATATAATACAGAGTATTATGATTCATTGTAATTATAAAATAATTATGTATACTCACTTAGTTGACTAGTTAATTGAAACCTGAAATTTAGTATAATTTAGTTTTTACATAGGTATATAATATATTCCAACTTAAAATAGTAACATTATTTTTAGACATTGAAAACGCAAGTGACCGTAATATTGTTATATTAATTGTTGTTACTTGAGAACTTCCTTTACAATATTTTTGTATTGGGAATAGTGTTATGTTGAGTAATTTTTATTCACAGTTTTTTAATTAGTTTTAAATGAAATTAATATAGCAAATTATAATAAATCTTCAATTATTTGATCTTCAAAAAAATAAATATTTTACGTACTGGTTTATGTTACAAGACCTATTGCCCAAATTAAAAAATCAAATATAAAAGAAAAAAGAATATTGTTAGACCAGAAAAATAAAATAAATATCTTTCTAATAAATTCAGAAAAATTACTAATATAATAAAAATTTATCGCATTTCAACGGTTATAACTTTGGTTAAAAACATTTTTATCGACCTCAGAACCAATGATTCATTTCAGTAAGATACAGGGATAAATATTTGTAAAAAAAAATTGAGTTTTCTAAATTTAAAAATAGTCAATTAGACTGCCTAATGTTCACTTTCAGACCACTGTGGGTCGTCATCGCAGTATGCTATATTTTATTCACTATTCTGTGTTTATTTTTGAATATTTCCACCGTGTTTTTGTGATATATATGATAATACTGCCAATTGCCGAACGCTCAGTACATTTGTACTGATTCGTATTATTGACAAAATATTTTAGTCATACATCTTAAATTGAACAAAATATTTTGTTCTATGATGCTAGTGTACTACTCAGTGGTGTAGACAAGGGGGAGGGGGTCAGCCCCATTGGCTTTTTATTACTTTAGTAAAAAGTTTTGAGAGGGTGGGGTGCTTTCCAATTTTCCCCTCCTATGTCGTTTTTTTTTTATTCCTCCGCTTTCAGAAACCATGTCTACGCCACTGGTGCTACCTATGTCCTATACTAAGTTTAACTAGTAATAAACTTGTAAGCATTATTAGATTGTTTTTAGTATATTTTATACATTTTTTTTTACAAAACCGTAGCCCGCGGACCACTGTGCTGTAGAATAGTAGCACAGTGGCCCTGTCCGGGCCTGTATGGAAACGTAACAACTAACAATAACCCAACAGCAACATAATAATATTCGTTATAAAAACATGTATTAAATAGTTAAAGATTTGAATTTGAACAATGATAAACGATGGAAGCAGAGAGAGTAGTATTGTCCTCATAGCTTCCTCTGCTTTCGGTTATACAGGAAAAAAAAATGGTTAAAGAAATAAACATGTTATTGTGTTCACAGATGGTGGGCCTCATATTTAGATGGACCGCTTATTGAAGACCCCTGTCGGCTGCTTAGCCCAAAAAAATCCCTAATTACGCTACTGATGTACTATCACACATTCACACGCGTTGTTATCAATAGCATTGTATATATTATAATATTATATTTACATAATATAATCAATGCCAATGGGCACAATACATGGCGTGTAATTCATCAAGTTTTACCACAGGCCACAGCGTGATGTGTAAATAATGTGTACAGCATGGGACATTTTACGTTCATAATAATCAATTTTAGTATTTTACTGTTATTTTAAAAAACACAGAGTGAATTGACCTATTATAAAATTTAAAGGATAATTTTTTGTAAATTTAAAACAAATTATATAACTTCCTTCAAAATTAAAAATCAATAATAGCCTTCAAGATTGTCTTAGATAATAACAATAATCTTACCTTTAAATTGTATAATAGTTCAGTTCACTCTATAATTTTCAAAATAACAGAAAATGGATTATTGTGAACGTAAGATGTCTCTAATAGGAGCAATTTCAACTTTTGGTTTTGGGGGGGGGGGGGCTTAACACTCCTCTCCCACCTCAATTTGCGGCTATGTGTCTCATGTGGTATCTACGTTAGTTTATAAGATGTAGACAACACATGAGGGCAATTAATAACAATAGTATCTAGTATTCTAGACTCTAGTTAGTACTGTATACTGGTGTTAAGCCGTTAAGATCTATGAGCTAAGTCAATAGACAATAATTCGATACAATTTCGTTAAATATCGCATCTTGAAAACGAAGTCACTCGTTACTAGCCCGCCATGAGTTCCTGGTATACGGTGGACTCGATATGTGGAAATTTCGACGACTTTCGTTCGACGCGGTAACGGACGCTCACACTCCGATGAGACTGCCGCATGCAGTCCTGGTATTCAGAACGCGGCTTGTCCCGTGAATATTGTAATATCACTTCCGGCTGATAAATATTGTAATTCGTATCGATAACAATAACATTTCGTCGCCGGAACCGTAACAATAAAATTATCGCAGTTATGTAAAATATTATGAAATTATCGGATCTACAGGAAATAGGCGCACTTATTTTCGCTCGACGTCCGGCGATTGAAGTAGCCCCGCGGTTTTCTCAACCGACAGACACCGATCTGAGACCGCCAGTATTATGGGACACTGGTTGTTTCGTCGGTTGTTTGAGCGGAGCGCGTGCCAAACGCGACCGATACCTGTGTGGATATCGATATTTTTTAGGAGGACGACGTTCTGTCCGCATGTTTTTCTATGCAGTCCGTTGTACACGCGCGTAACATGTAACGCCGTGCCCGGTTGGTTTTTTACCGGTTATTTATAGTTTATTAGGTATTACAGAAAATTTAGATATTTTCGAATTTATCGAAGAGGGAACTAGGGAAGGACGAAGAGTTTTTTTTCATACTTTTATTTTACAATGATTAAAAATGATATAAATGCTTGAATAATTTTAAATAATTTTAAATTCATAATTATAACTCGTTTAAGATGAATGAAACATTATACCTATGACAAAAAACTCTTCAATCGAGAACACTTTGTTTTATTCTCCTCTGCAAATTCTATAATATTATGTAAATTTGCTATAATATAAAATTTTCATCATAAATAAGCTAAAGTAAGAATTAAGAACCCAAAGAGATTTGTTTTGTGTTTTAAAGATTAGGTTATATAATTTAATGTTATTATAATTTATAAGGCAGAGCCAACACTGCCCAACACGTATGGGTATGACGTTATTTTAAGGAGTTAAATATAGGCAATTTACTATTTACTAAGTAGGCAATCGGCAATGTGCTTCTAAATCCTAATGTGTAAACGCAATGATTGAAGTTCGTCAGGAAATTTATTTGAAAAGTATAAAACTACTTTCTTACATTTTGAAATTTATTTTTTTTCTTTCGTATTATTATTAAACATTTTAAAATTAAAAAATCTAATTTTGAAGAGTTTAAGAGTTTAATTTAAAAAAAAAGTTAAAAAGTAATTTTCAACTGGATGTTATGAAGAATTCAAATATGTTTTCGAAAATTATCCGATTACAAGGATAGTTGGTAACTTTTATAAGATGTCTACTTTGGTAGAAAACATACCAAGGATCAAATTCTGTATTCTGTGTTAAAAATTTACTAAGGTACCTATTGGTTTTAAATTAAAACAAAACAAGTTATTTAATTTTAATTTATTATCATAAACGTAACCATAATTTCTGATTAATGTTTAAAAAAAAATATGGAATTCATATGGAATCCATTTGAAAATATACAATTAATGATATTCGATTAGGTTAATACCTTGTTACGTCGTTATAAAGTTACTTTTTTTAACTAGAAACCTTTGAATAGAAATGTACAAACCTAGATAAATTCCATACAAAAAACCCCTAAACTTCTCTAAAAAATTTAAAAAAATATCCTCAAGGGTTTTCGTACACTTCCGTTTTTTGTATCAAAATAGACCTATAATTGTTCCAACGTATTGACTTGAGTTTTACTCTAATACAAATTTTGAAAACATATCAGAATTTATTATAGTCTTTTTTTTTTGCATTTTTTTTCCATTGAAATTTCTAAAAATACGATATTTTTTTGAAATTTTTTTTTTTAGAATATCAAATTAAAAAGTGGCTTGAGGGAACCGAAGTTAACTTAATAACTAAATAAAATCTGTATTCAAAATTATAAGATATCGGTATAAAACTCAAGTCGGTATGTATTAGGACTTGTGTTCGTCAACATTTTGGTGTAAAATAATTTAGATTTTAGGCGTTTTATGACACGTGCATGCGTAACATAAACCACGCTTATTGTGAAGGATTCAAAATAGATTTCATAATAAATTCAAATATGTTTTTAAAATGTTATTATTATCGGAGTAAAACTGAAGTCAGTACATTTGGAACACGTGTGTAGGTGGATTTTTCTACAAAAAACGGTAATGTGTGGGATTCCCTTGAAATTGAAAATTGTCAAAAAAAACGCAAAAAAAACCTTCATATTCTGATTCAATAATATACGAAACGTGTATATTATAAAACGAGCATGGCTTAGATAGCTTTGGAAAACAATGCAAAGTGTATCGAAATCCCTGCAGTACTAATTATGAGATTTAACTTAATAAAAAGCATTTTGAGCAAGGAAAGAGGTTTTATTTTATATATACAGGCCATTATAGTTACCTACTTGTGGCTCAAATAAATATATCCCCGTAAAAAGTACCTATCCACCCATGATAGCTAGGTACGACATCACACCGTAATCTTAAATAATATACGATAATTTGGTTCGTCGCTTGTGATTACGCAATACACAATACTCCGAATGATTATGGTAATAATAATATGGAGGCGGACCACGACAGTAGCAGCAGGTGTTTTGGTTACCTGTATTATAATTTATAATAATACTATTATATTGATGCGTGCCATTGTTATCATCGCTTTGTACAGTCAGTGGATATATAGTCAGAGTACATTAGACGGGTTCGGTGATTGAAACAAACACGCAATGCATTATAATAACAATACGACGACGAGACGGTCGTCCGAAAAGATTCCTAGGCTGGTGGACGCGTGCCTGTGCAGATGGCGCTCTCGCATATCGGCGGTGGATGTCCGTAGACACCGTCCGCAACCACGTCAAGGTTACCATACATATACCAGTTACCACCTCCACCAACAACATCGCCACCACCACGGCAACCGGTAACAAAAATGTAGTAATAAAAAAAATACTACATGTATCGAGATGTTATAACATGTGCGACGGTGACGGCTGTTAAGGTTTCTATACTCTTTCTCATTCACCTCACGACCGTCGCCGGTCGCTGTCGTATGACGTACTACCGCAGCACGCCGTCCGTTATTTTGTAATAGAATCGTACTTCGCTTATTTAACGCGCGCGTTTTTTTTTCCCTAGATCTTCGTCGATAATATTATCGTCACAGTTTGTCACCGCCGCTATGATAGCAATGATCTAGCTGAACTCCAACGCCGCCGTCCGTAGCGTCCGGTGGTTTGCGTGGGATGCGCCCCAAGTTGTCTTCGTCGTTGTCGTCTTCGTCTTCGCCATGGTGGTCGTGGGCTGCCGCAGAAGGATTCGCCGTGGACTGCCGTGGGCGATTGCCGTCCTAGTCACGTCATGCCTATTGCTGTGGTCGAAAAACGATGATCCCGCGGAGACGGTCGACCAGGCTGCCTCTGAAGACGACGACTGGGTGTCTCTGAGGTACGTACCATTATATTATATTTTGTTCCATCGACTATTTTTAAATATATACATCGTATACGCAAAGTAGTAGCAGTAGTCAGTGTATATAGACACCTATATTCTGTAGTAATAATCTACCTGTGCGTGGTTAGATTATGATTGTTTATTATTTTACTTTATCAGAAATTAAATATAATATTAATACAAATTATTATTGATGATTAAGTTCTATTTGATGGGACGTTATAAGTTATGATTTCAACGTTATGATTTCAAAAGTTGGCGGTCGAATTAAATACCTACACATTTATCATGTAAAAACAAACTATTCCCTGTATATCGCACTGTAAAAAATACTCAAAATTATGTTACGATTTTTTTTTATAAATAACTAGGTATAGTTAGAAATAAAAATACCGAGTATACCGACTTTTCAATACAATATTTTTTACTTACACCTAAAATACATCTATAATCTATCTGAATAACTAAAATAGGTACTATAATACATATTATAAATTAGTAAAAATATTAGATTGTGATAAAGTAAACACTTAAAGCTATCATAGCTATAATATGTAATGGTTATGTTCGTGAACATTTCTGCAGTCATTTTGGCAACATCATGATATTTTTACTCAATAGACAATAATCAATAATGGTTGCCATGGATACAAATAATTGGTCATAAACTTATGTCAATAAAATTGTAACTAATGGTTACTATTTGCTACCAATAACAATGTTCCCGTAACGGTTTTTGATGTGAAAGCCTTGTCAAACTTAATTATTTTTATTATGGGGTTCTGATTCTGGTTCAGGTTTTTAAAAAATGGAATTTAAGAGTTCTGGTCCTGGTTCCAGATTTTACAGCTCTAAAAAAAGTAATCATAGTTTATCAAAGAACTTCTCCTTTTCTGATAGCCAATAAATTGAGTACAGGTAATGGAGGTAAACACAAAATAATCATTGTAAAACCAAACTTTTGTTTATTTAAAAATATGTGTTCCGGTTTTGGTTTAGGGTATTTGAAAATATTAAAATTTAGTTAGGTTCTGTTTCTTCAATTTTTTTTAGGGTTTTTGGGTTCCAAAACCAGTTCATTTCGGTTCGGTTCCAGCCCCTGCCCTAAATATCAATACCTAGACAGAATAAATTAAAAGCAATTAATACACTGCAGCATTATTTTATATCCAAACTGTTTTGTAATGACTAATAAGTAATAACTAACAAATAAAAAACTGTCTCATGTCATTTGCTGCTTATTTGTTATTTTTTTTTAATTACGGCATTTGTGTGACTAATTATGTTTTAAAAAACTGATGAACTAGGTATGTTCTAAGTTTCTATACTCTAACGGATTTGTATTAGACGCGTTTAAATTGTTCTCAAAAAACGTTCGAAATTGATGCAGGACCAAATCCCAATATGTTTATGTTTATACCTTCTCAATAATGATCTAAAATTCTAAATATTTGGACATTTCGCTTGATACAGCAATCTAATTTGTAATATAAGTATCATTGGAATAATACTGGTCTTAACGAATATTCAATAGTGTATAATAAATATTACGCATTGAGTAAAATATAGTCTAGTGGTAAATCATACCTGTAGAACGAATTATAAATATATGATACCTATAGATGAAAATATACAATTATAAGATAATAATTATAGAAAATTATTTTCTTTTGTGAGATCAATCATTTGTGCTAAATGAGATCGGAATAGGTAACTATCACACGGATACTTTACAATAAATTATGTGTATATTAAATATTTATATATATAATTCGACAACAGACATTTGTGTTACTTTTTTTTGCATTCTAGCAATTATTCCATAATGTCATGTTGATGTTTTAAGTGAACATCTTATTAGTACTAGAATTTTTGCAGAATGTGCTCGAAGGGATTACTGTATGTAATTTCAAATCTTTTCCAAGTTCAAGTCCGCCGTCATGACAAAAGTAATTGCGCGTATCACAATATTCGATATTACTAAACTATGTACCTACGTCTTGTGTGTGCGAGCACGCGGCAAAATTCAGTCAAGCACTCAGGCCTTCACGTTGAATGATTCCATCCGGTCGTTGTCCCGATGGGAAAAGAGGAGATCGATGCCGCCGGAATAATAATAATAATAATAATAATATTGTGTAACAAAAAAAGACAATGCAACTCAGGTTTTAATAACAGAGTGACTAGGATAAGGAAAAAAAAATGATTTTGTTTATCCGGTTCAATGTTCAAATAAAATCTAATGCAAAAATCATTTAATAATAATGGTTGTTATAACAAGTGTATCTTTAATTACATTAGGTTGGTTCAATAATAACTAATTATTGTTTACGAACTTTGGTCAAAAATGTTGATCCATTTAGATTATATAGATTAAAAGATGAACGATATTATATCGATAGCAAAATATAACTATCATGTACTTATATTGTTGAAAATAATTTAATATTAATTTCTGTTATAATCCGTTTCAAAAAATTATGTGAATACATGAGACGTCATGCTTTCATCTATAAATTTATGCTAAAGTGTATAAATATACTCACATGTATTCTTGAATTAATAAAATTTGGACATTAGATGGATAACCTAACCTGCAGGTAACTGTACCTTTATACACATATTGATAATTACAGATATTGTTTATTAGAATAATGACTGTATAAATTAAAAGTGTTAGTTTCCAGAATGACTTTAAGTAATTATTATTTTTGTAAAACAAGGGGCCAGAGCCCAGAGATAGGTATATAAAAATGTAAAATAGAATATATATAAGATAATAAACTTATATACAATTATACAATTTTAATTTTTATTTGTAAATATACAAATAGTACAAATTACTGAATTACCTATTATAATTGGTTTTTGTTTATAGCTGAGTAACTGTTTGATTAGATAAAATACATTGTTTGGTTTTAATTGTAACAGTTTAAGTGTCACATTTTGCGAGAACGCTGCGAACAATAAAAATTTAAAAAAAATAATGAATACTAAAAAATAAAACATTTAATTATAAAAAAATTAAGTGAATTATTAACAGTTAAATTTTTTTTTATTCAATGCTTTCGTTCAATGTTTTTTTACTTCCGAGAATGTTTCATGTTCCAGTGAATTTTTAAATGTTTTGTCGGTGAAAAGAGTTATCATCATCTTCCTATCTTCCATCTTCCATCTTCCATCTTCTCATCATTACCTATCTTCTTAGAATTTATTACGGTGACCACGTAGAACACTTCTGCAGACTGCATTACAGTTTACAGTGCAATACGTGTCAAAGGGCAGAGTCTTGGATTAACATCATATAACATTATTAAAATACGTTAAGTGTTAACTTAATTAAATAAATATAAACAATTTATTATCATACATGATTGTAATCGTTTGAGATAGATTTATGCACGCGAGAGCTGTATTTTTTGGATTTCAGCAATTTCCACGGTCTAGTTTTTGTGTTTACCGTCGACTTGTGTGGAGTAGGTACCTATTTGTCTCAAACGTATGTCTACAGTAAATTATAGTATGCAATATATATGTACATATATATATTTATATCATATACATATGTCTACTCGGAAACCATAAAAATAAAATAAATTATTCACTGAAACGTCTGAAACCTCAATAATGGGTGTGGTGGTAGTTGGTAATAATAATATAACCACGCGGAATCTGCAGTATATTATAGTAATGCACTGCAGTGTGGCTGTAGACTCATCTCGAATACGCCGCCATAGTTCTTTATATTATTATTATAATAAAAACTATTATTATTATTATTATTATTAATATTGTGGGAGTTGTAAAAACGTCGTTCCGCGATCCGACGTAATTTTGCGCGTGAACGCAGTCACTGCCTATTGGATCTTGGCCGTAATACGTGCGCACATGTACGACGCTACACTGCATTAAACATGCATATTATAATATGGTGACGAGGTGGTAAGATAAAATATAATATACAATAATAATTGACCGGCCTGAGCAAATCGAAAAAAATCAGCAGTCCCCGCCGAATATCGCATTGTCACGTGTATCGTGATCGTGTGTCTGTATTATAGTCATGGCCGTATTTAGAGCAGGGCAAGAGATCATAGGCTAGGGGCGCAATTATAAAATAATACAAATACAATAATTTTAAAATAGTATTATCGTTTTGTTAGGTCTGGCCAGTTGTATTATTGGCTATCGCGTTATTATCTTTCTTCAAATACAACAAATTATTATTGTCTACTATAGCAAACATATAAAGTACAGTACACTCAAAGTACAACGATTTTATTTTCTGTTAAGCTATTGCCGAGTGTCGACTGATTTTGAGGTCGTAGATGTCAAATTTACGCGAGTAGAAAAATTACTTGTTTTTATAATGTAGTAATTTTTTATATATTTAAGTACTTAATATAAATACAAATAGTTATTAAAGGTTATTAGTTATTACTTAGTATATACTATGTAATTATACATGTTTTATATATCTCAAATATAGTTTTTTGAAACTAATGCAAATTTCCAATTTGGGGAGAAGGGTGCAAATGCAGTGATTCGCCAGGGGCGCCACCAAACCTCAATACGGCCCTGATTATAGTATTATGATGCTAAGTCGAATAATATGACGTATACCACCTATATATAGATACCTACTCTGTGTAGAAAACCACCGACAAGTGCACGTTCAAATTGCATGTGGTGAAAAAAAGAAAATGAAAAATACTGCATGCAAGGCCTACGGACCGCGAAAACGATTATTCGCACCGTGCTCACGGGGTATATAGGTAATACATATAATAATGCCGGTCCTGGTTTCAATTACCAATCGTTGCGCATCGCCTGCAGGTCGTTCGCATCCTATTCCTCCTCCTCCTCTTCCTCCTCATACTCCTGCTGTTCTTCCTAGCTCCACAAAGATGACTACAGTCCTTGAAAAATCGGTTAAATTTTGCTCGCCTCCCGTTCAGTCTATTATTATAATATCTGTATATAAAAAAAATCTTCCCGAACACGAATCCTACATTTACAGCTTCCGAGACGGAGAAGGAGCACATATTATATATATATATTTCAATTTTTACAGTCATAATAATTTACGTGGTATTTTATGTTATAATTTTATAATATATTATATTGCACGTACATATAATAGGAGATGGCATCACTGGTTTTTTTTGCCACCGTTTAATTTTTGTTATTTGCGTGTGAGCGCGTGCCGCTCGCGGACATTTAATAATCTACCGATTCGACGCGCGGATCGAAGAGCTAGGAATCTTGTTTTTTATATCTTTAAAAATCTAAAACATCCGATGGTTATATTATAATTTATTAAGTTATGACAGGTACATGCGAAATATATACATTGCAGTTTTTGTCGGTCGCGTTTATAATTTATATATTTGTATATAATATATACGATGAGTTTCTCAGATCGGACATGGGGATGAATTATTCTTCCATTAAACCGGGCACATCATCTAGAAAACGACTCTATGTTATTTAATTGTATATACTTGTGAATCTAAAGAACGAATTTGCGTTGTCATGTCGAATGTTCAGTGTTCGAATTGCTAAAGTAAATATAGGGGTAACTCTGTTTACTTTTAAAAAAAGAACGACCCCATCACTTTTTACGTATAGGTAATCTTACTTTTAAATGATATAGGAGTGGTTCCATAATTTGTACAACGACAGAGGCATTGAATTGTGAATTGTGATACGCATGCATGCGTGTATAAACAAATAAGGATGTAAAGATTTTTAATTTTCCATTTTATTCTTCTCGGTGTTGAATAGCCGGAAACGGTATAGTATTGGCACCGTAAAATTATATACGTATTACGAAGCCTTTTTAACAGTAAATATTCATTATATTATCTTCAAATGTATCAACGTTTATGAAAATTTTTTTTTTATTTATAAGTAGTTATAAGTCATTGCAAGACAACATTTTTGAAAATAATATATATTTTTCTATAGGTTTCATCCTAATAATTTTTTTAAGTTTTTACTTTTTTATACAACAATACATATATTTTTATATTTTGTGTCCCGAAGCTATTTGTCCGAGAATTATGGTGTATAAAAATCAATTTTTGAACGAATAGTACTATTTAAATTTAGATGAGTGGAGTGAAGGTTTAGGTTAAGCCTTAGAGCATCCCCGTATAACTGTGTAAGTACTCCACGAAATATTAATTTTAATCCACTACTCTGCTTATCTAAACTTTGTGTACGTATAAGTGTATAACTTATTTATTACTCGTTCGAAATGTTATATTCTTGTATTCCATTAGTATTATTGTAATTGGATAAAAAATATTTTTAAAAACGTTAATACGTCATTTTGAGATAACGTGTTTACTTTAAAAGAATCACCCAGTATATAGTTGCGATATCCAATGTGTCTGTGTGTGATATCAGTAAATATTATAAATACAATAACTATGTGTTGTACTTACGGGTTACGCCTTACGTCATCAAAAAACGATAGAGACCATAAAGAGCATACGATACCTACGTGTAACGTGTATTTATATAATATTATGTTTACAATCAGTTGTTCCCTTAATCCCTTTCACTCGAAGTGCCCACACTACTGCTACGTCTCGCACTCTCGCGGTGTAGGTATATTACATTATTACCCGCCTGCACCCGGCTACTTATCTTGTTTATATATATATTATGATAATGCCGTATGTGTTTAAATAAAACAAAATCACGAGCTGAGGTTTACGGCATCCGAACTTTTGTCGTATGTATAATGTGCCGTTTGCATATCAGTTGCATAGATTTGCTTTTACCATCTCTTCTAGCGGTTATTGAAATCGGTAAAAGTAAATAATACTGCAGGTTGGGAAATTAATGGACCCGGAGTTCATTTTTTCAACCGTCCATATTTTTTATTTTTTTGGCTGTGTATGAAATCATTGTTGATAGAAAACTTTTGTCGTATTATTTTTCTGCCAAATTTTCAAGTTTTGGTTTACGCGCATTGTAAATATATTTGTAATATAATACACCCAATAATGTTTATATGACATATAGTAATTATTTTAATTTGTTATTCCAACAACAAACAGTTAATACTTATTATTTTTACATTAATACTAACAATGAACAGTTGTAGTAACAATAATACTTGTTGTACCTATATATACTTGTTTTGTATGTTAGTACCTGCACGTGATAATAAATTAATATGATATGCAGTACTCCATCACAAAAAAAAAATAGATCGTTAATTTTTAATTTTTGCAGTATTTTAATAACCAAGTAAGTACTCACTAAATTACTCATAGATTTCTTTTGCATACATTTATTTTTATTTTTATATTTTTATATTATTTTATGGATTTTTATTTTCTACATGTATCTAATTTTAAACTGAACCATTTTTTTTTTAAATGTAATAGGTACTTAAGCTTTTAGTTTTTGAAAAATTTGAATGATGTTATAACATATAAAATAACATGCAAAAATCATGGTTTGAATTATCTTTTATGACATTTGACGCAAGCAAACATTATTTTTCGTTCTAGCTGAGTTTTTGTTGTATATATATATAGGGTCATTCGTCACTACGATGATCCATTATATCATGACTGGAAATGTGATTATCTTCACGAGCGTAATCACTTTGTTTTGGACAATGGCCTGCCGAGGTTATTCATACAAAATTATACAATTATCTATATGAACGTTGCAGTTTTCTTACAAGTTACTTTTGTATAACGTTGCGTTCGATTTTTTTTTTTTTTAGTTTTTCATTATTATATTTGATTTAATGACTTTGAACGGACTGCTCGATTGCTTGAATTCTCTAAAGTATACATTCTAAGGAATATATATATACTTATACACTCAGTGAAATACGTTTTATAATATATATATACCATGGTATATATGACATTTTTTAAATTATAGTATTCATTAGCAGTAGATAGTTGTGTATTATGTAGGTATACCTATATGACATAAAATATATTATGTATTAAGTAACCAGTAAGGATTTAAGAAAGTTTTGAAGCACGGTTTTCTGAAAAATTTGGGTTTATTTTTTCTTAATAGATCACGACAAATTAAAAAAATATATTAGAATAAATATTGCTGTGAAATGTAATCCATATATTATTGAATAATGACTTGTTATAGGTACAAACGAAAAAAGTGCCTTATGCTTATAGTATATTATAGGTTTCCTTAGAACATGAATATTTAAATTAAGATATTATACTACCGTACTTAATTTATTTGGTCATTATAGCAGTAATATATACCTACCAATATAATTATCATAATATATAATACTATATACATTATACCTAATGACCACTATAATATTACTTATCTTCAACGTCATTAATAAAAAGAATTTTTCTGTGATTCCTAGAAATAGGCAATTTTTTTTACTTAATACTATTTTAATATTTGTATGAAATCTTATTTTCTTTTATACAACTATAGTGTACAAAATACCTACATCAAATAAACAATGAGAATTTAAACATAATATTCATTGTGTTGCTTATTAATAATTAAATTAATTAACAATGTGTTTTTACCTTTTTTCACGGAATGGTTTCTTATTTAGTAAGGTTGTATTTGCAACGTCCTGCGATGGACGAATTCAATAAAATCGGTGTTATCTCATCAACGGAGTTTTAAATATGACTAATAATATTAAGTTGATCGATGTTTCATATTGAAAAATCTGTTTTCTTAATGTTTTGATTAGATAATGTATGACAGTAACTTCAACGACTGTCAAAATTATCCTAAAAGATATTTTTTATTATTCAGAAAAATGCTCTAGAGTTTAAACTTTTCTTTATTCGACCTTTCTATCGTGACATATATTTTTTGGTTTTTTCAGCTCCATTTAGTTATATTCTAAGTCATCTATACAGTGTTATCATTGAACTTGAACACGATTTCAATGATCAAATGGCAAATAATATGTTCTTACCAACCGTACACGTATTTTATAACGGTAGTCAACAGGATATAAATGTATGCGGGAGACGTCGTCCGATCTGACCGCGAGTGGTTCTCGGACCGTTCACTGTTCAGACCGCAATAACCAATTTGGACGGACTTAGAGTACTTTGACGCTGCAGTATCGACGCAGTGTAATCTTTTACATTCGTCGTATTTATATTATTTTGTAAATGGTTCTATCTACATTTTACGATTCAGTACCATTATGTACGTTCAGGCCATAACAAAATAATTAAGACTTCCGGGTCGTATAGAAACATAATATTCGACAACATATATTATTATCCACCAACGAAATAAATACTTGTCCTCTTAAAATCTGCAGTCTCGTATGACCAATGTCCATTATTTTCATAGAATTCAGTCAGCCGGCATCGAGTTGAATCGACAAAATTAAAATCCTTCGGTTCATTTTTGTTTGAATTATGGAGAAATATGAACAAAACTATTCTGTTTTTTAAATAATTTTCAATAATTTGTTATCATGCTATAGTATTTTATCTATAATAATAATAATAATAATTAACATATAATTATTTACGGTATACAATTAATAAGAAGAATATAATATTACAATTTAAATCTTATTATTTGTACTTTTGCATATGTACCACCTACCTTTACCTACATATACGAATATAGACTTTAGGTATGGTCATGGTTGGCTTAGGTTAGCCTAAGATGGTTAATTGAGATTCATATAGCTGTTAAAATTCACATAATCCAATCTGATAAACCGAAAATCTCATTATACAATTTTTTTATACCGTAGTTATAATGCGTGATGGTTACTGGACACAAACGATTACTAATAAAGTAAGAGGTAAATATTTTTTGTGTTCGTATATAGTTCTGAAGATTACATCTGGAAATTTTTTAGTGTTTTGAAATAAATTATATCACGCATAAATAACATTCTCCAAGGAAAAACACGTAATTTACTGTAAAAAAAAATATATTGTAAAAAATACGTTCAATAAATAAATCATGTAGGTAGGTATATGAAAAGTGAAAAATAATAATTCTGATCGTTATTTGATATAATCGTTAAAACAAATCAATCAATAATAATAATAATTCATGTACAAAAAACATCAACAATATTTCCGGTCAACGGACAATGCGCTTGGTGATATAGGTATACTAATTAATTATTATTTTCGCCATAGTGTTTTACGCGGAAATGCTCCATAATTCTCATTAAAATAAAATAGTGTTATATGATTTATGAATCCGAATATTATAGCGTATATTATACGATGGTTGCTGTACCCATACAGTTTGTACCTACCTAACTATGTTTTCTGCGTAGAGTAGGTATGTATCTGATTATTATACAAGACAAATAATTGTTATGCAACTGATCTATGGCAGTTATAACTTTAAATTTTTACGTATAGTACTTAACCAGTGCAACCGACAATTAATTAACACGGAAAATCGTGACTATACAGTATACCTATAAGGTCCTGGCAGTTGGAAGACTCGTGACTACGTAAACTATAATCGGCCATTGTTGCGCACGGTAATTAAGTGTAGGAAAGCCCGAAGAATAAAACTATAAAACTATAATATTATATTATCATTTTTGGATTCACGATATTCATTCCGAGTTGCTTTTATTCTTAGCCACGGTAACATTTTGATTTTGACATTGAACGTCATATCAAATCACTGCCCCGATAAAGAATCGTATACTGTATAGCGTGGTGTAGGAAATTGTAATCGAAAACCTAAATAAAAAATTCTTACAGGATATCAATCGGTGCTTATGGTGTAGGTTAATGTTATGATTTATGAAGATCACAGAAGACGTGGATATCTTTTCTTAGACATTGTATTCGTCAGTCGTCACCGCGGCGAAGTGTCGCGGTGTTCAATAGTTAGTGTGGTTATATCTTCTCTAATTCAGTCAAGTGTTTTACACTCTTATTGTGACAATAGGTTTAATTTTAGACGTAAAACTCACTATAACAAATGTATAATTATATTATATGACAAAAGCCACTACGAATTGGCGTATGCTTAACGAATTAGTATGTTTTACACTCGCTCTAACCTTGTGACTGTAGTTGATAAGTAGTGTAGGTACCAATATTAATAATAAAAACGCACCGCAAACTAAAAAATTAAGTATTGTGTTCTGAGTTTAAAGAACCGTGTTGGTCACTTTAATTAGACAGTGGCAATCTTCGGCTTTGTCTAAGTGGAGTGATCCGGGGGGGGGGGGGGGTAGTTGAAAACTCCTTTGAAAATATGTACATTAAAAAAAAATACGTGTTATGTTAGGTACAATAGGTAGATAATCGTATTATATAAGTCTTTATTTATTTTATTCCTACAATTCACTAGGTACTTAATATTTATATAACCCATGGAATTTCATTAAATTAATAATTATTGGTAAAAAATGCATAGTATTGTCGATGGGAGAGGGTGACTAGTGTGGTAGTAAACTCCTGAATTGGATTGATTGGTATTACGGTTTATTATCTTAGTTATCTAGTTCATACGAGTATTTATAATTGTTTGTATCAACATCTCGATATATTAAAATTTGGTATTAGGTACACCTTATTGTATATTATGGGAAACTGTCCAAATGTCATATTTGACTTAGACGTATTAAATTGTCGTTTGTCGGCGTGCAGTGTACCGAATATTAGAACGTCTAGATGACTGGATTCGAGAATCGTAATAGACAATAGTGTATACTATTACAATATAGTACATTAATGCTCGCATTGTATCCTATTCGTGTCTTATAGTTGTAGGAATAAAAGCGTCTATCTAGCACGCTTTGCAGATACGCCGAGTGTGTGTATCCGAATCGTAAAGATCGGGTCTCGACTCTCGAGAGTAGAACATATTATTATTTGTTATTAGTTATTATACCTATCGTATGATATACCAACCGTTTTCCGTTTGGAAGTAATACGCGCGACGATATTTTCAGCCGCCGCACAGCACGCGTATACTTTTAATTTTTATAATATTACAGATGTGGCTCGTAAAGCGGTCGTTGCCGCAAAATGCAGATAATAATAATATGTAGGTAGGTATATACCACAACGGATGCGTAGTATATTCTATGAAGAATGAAGATATTATTATCGATGCAGCTATAGACTTACTCTTTTAAATGGGGTTTTTTATTTTTGGTTTTGTGTGACAAACGAGTTCTGCGGCGGTGGTGACTTCGTGATTGAAACGCGTATACGCGTCTGTGTGAAATACCTAAGAAAACTGTGCACTGTGTAACGTAACCGTATACCTGATATGCGACGTATGACCTCGCGGTTACCAGTTGTAGTCGTCGTTGTCGTTGATCTAGCTGATGGGATGCTGTCACGCAGATACCGCTATAAATGAACCGATGAAAAACAAAGGGATAATAATATTATACATTGATCGTCGATTGTCGACTTGTCGTCATCATTATTATCGGTATACCCATATGGTTATACAACACTGTAACATAATATAATCGATCGGAGACAAAAGAAGATCCTCGAGTGGTGGGAGGGTGGTGGTGGTAGGAACCAACATCACGACAGTTGTACGAGACACGATACCGCAACCTCTATTGTTCGATGAGTGGGCACACCATGTGCCGCTATACATATTATACCTAATAATATAATATTATGCTTGCACCGGTGCTGTGATTACGGTCTCCCTGAAACGGGGTTTTCGTGCGGAAACCACCGTTTGCAGTGCGGGCAGAATGGCAGATTCACCGCAATATTCTGTTTCGGGTTGAACGGCGCCGGTTTTCAGAGGTCGTGTAAATAAAATGTAGGTATCTGTACCAACAACGGAAATAGGCGCGAGGAACACGTATGTCGACATCATTATTACGCTCACGGCTCACTTGTACACGTTTCGGAATGGAAATATCGTCGGCGATTAGAAAATATTTAAAAAAAAATTGAGTTGTATATACGATCGGCGGGGCACAGATCGCGTAGGTAGTATACCTACTTATTAGGACTGGACGTCATCGTCGCTACTATTGTAACCAATTTGACCCGAATTTGCATCAGTTAGTGTATAATATTATTATGATATTACTTATTGTTATTTTTACCTACATTTTTCAACGACGTGTGGAATGTCATTCACAGCCTCGTGGTCATCGTATTGCCACATACTGTATAATATATAACTTATAACTTAAACATGTGTAATTACGGAATTACAGAATCTGATTATATTTAAAATTGTATAGTCAAAAACAGAATACTTTTCGAAAAATGTTGATAAATAATTAACAACTGTTATTCGTTTATTAGTAAATGTTTAAAATTTAGATGAGCCAATTTAAATAGTATCAGAGGCTCCTCTCAAAACTTGTGTTCCAATGCTTCGTTTATCTTACCTTCTTAACGCATATTATAATATTAACGGGGAATCATTTATTCAATATATCTATCAAGGACATTCCTATTTAAATAATATGGTATTTTATGTACATATGTTTGGTAGAAACTTGTTTTTTGTTTATTGAATATCTTTAATATTATGAAAGCATTGTGTTACTGCCCTTTTTAAAATATAACAAAAGCCTGATTCATAAATATTTTCATAAAAAAATTCTGCTTCCAATCGGGAAATTAAAAGTATTGGGATCACTAAAAGAATGTGATAAAATTCACTAAAAAACTACAGTTTTATTATAAAAACTTAGTGTTTTAAATACTTCAAGCTTAATACAAATACTTAGATATATGTGTCAAAAATGTATACAATTTACTTGGAAAATGTATGACTTTATAGTCATTTTAAACGGATCACCCTGTACACTTGCCATCCGAGTGACCAGGTATAATATAGTAACATGTCATAATATAAATGATGTATAGGTACATAGCTGCAGTCGTCACCAACCATAACGATGGAGGAGAAGAAGACGTCGTATATAATGTAATTACTCTTTATATAATATTATGTTTGGACGTGGGACCCAAAAAATTATGACCAAAACAATCGCGTACCACATGAGCGGTCGACGATGCCTCGTTGTCTGTTGTGTCGGTGTGGTGTATAGAACAAATGCAAGTAGTTATGTATGTATATATATATATGTGTGTGTGTGGATTGTGTACAGTTTGAAAGTTATTCGAGCAAAACGGTGTAGAAGTCGTGTCCTCATACACACGTACCGGTCGTCTACGAGTATTTTTTTGAGATAAATACATTTGGTGGCAATTTTCAAAACAATCGTCCTCTTTTTTCATCGAGTTATTCCAACCCATTGTTGTTGATTGTAATTTGTACAGGTTTGACGACAGTAAAACGATCGAACTATGATTGATAACTGAAAAGGTACAAAAACGAATATTGTTTACCTACACTTTCACAGTCAACACGTTTATTCCATTCATTTTATACTTGGTAATTTTTCGTGATCAACATCTTATTTTTCAAATCGCATTGTTATAGATGTGATATTTATAACATTTACATAAATCGTAATTTATTTATACAACCATTCCTAATAATTGGTGTTCATATTATTGTCAATAAATAACAATTTTTAACTGCTGTTTTAATTATGTTCGAGAAAAGGTTGTCTAATATATTATTATGTACTTACGGGCTACACTACGAATTATCTAAAATTTATTTGAGTTTTTAACACCAGCATTTAAACGAATAATAATAATAATTTTATTATTCAACATCAAAAATTATTGAAATATTAAAGTATGTTACACTAATTTAACTAATATACTTATTGTTCCTAAATTTCATTACATTCAACATAAAATGTTGATAGGTATTTAATCCGTTAATCAACGGAATTTTGTAACACACTTGTGTCTGATTTAGCACAAAAAAAGTGTAAATAATAAACACAATGTTTGGAATCATAATATAAAATGTAGGTTTTACCTGGAAAATCAGAGAATTTTTGGGATTTTTAGGAACAAATATACAAGACACGGTTGGGTATAAAAAATCAACGGTAAGTGGTAACATGTATACTGAGTACTGACGTATTGTTATCAACTGAGTTAAAAAAGAAGTAAAACCAAAAATAATTATTTTTGATACAATTATTATTTTTATCTTCTTAACAATATTTTATAGTATTTATTAGATTCTGAGGAGAGAGATGAATGTATTGATTTTACAATGATGTGTGTTTTTAACTTTTTTTTTATTATTTTTTTTTATCAATTTAATATAGTATAATGATTAATTAATCGACATAATTTTTAATTAAATTTGAAAAGAAATGCTAATTTATGCTAATAAACCGACGCCTTAGTCTGCTCGGCCACTCCGTCCCCCCTTGTTAATGTTTATAATATAACATTAGTACTTACCTTGATGCCGTCGGTACAATTTAAGATTCTAAAAAATATTTATATAATAAATGAAAAACTTATGTATTGTTCAAAATGTATACCTACCTATATATACTTATGTAATATAATAATAGTTTCTAATTGTTTTTGTTTCTATTTAACTAGGTAGGTACTTATCAAATAATAATGTAAACTGTGATTTTTTATATACTATTGCTATCTACTCGTACTGTGACATACCTACAACATTAATTGAATATTATTAGACAATGTTCATATGAATAATGAATAATCGAAATTCCTACCAACTATTGTAATACATTTGTATGTCATATGTTTCAGATTAAAAAGAGACCAACAAGAATTTATTGATCACAGAGGATTGCATGTAGTTGTTGGCCACTATTTGGGAGATGTTAACAACGTGGGGGCAAGTGCAAATCTCACAGATGGTAAATAAATAATAACTATAATAATAGGTACATTTCCTTTACACTTTTATAAAGAATATTAAAATATAATACAACTATACTAACTAGCCATATCCTATTTAAGTCCGTAATGGTTCTGGTAATTTTACGGTGAAATGAACCGTTGGCCGTGACATTTTTTCCTTATGATTTTAATCCTTAAAAATAAAAGGGTTGATGTGTTGGGAATATTTTTTCGTAAAATGAGTTAATATTCTTACGTGGTTTTTTTTTCATTTAACTATTTCCAGTATACTTATATTAAATGTACTTAATCAATTTTTTTTCCATAGAGTTACTTAATCGAAACATGTTCGACCCAAAACCGAAGGAAGGACGGGATGGGACTCCGGTCATTATACCGCCTCACATGTCTTTACAGATGCAAAAACTCTATAGAATTAACAGGTTCAATCTGATGGCCAGTGACCGAATACCGTTGAACAGGTCTCTACCGGACGTCAGAAAAAAATCGTAATTATCCGCTACAGCGTTCGTGGTCATCAAATATAATGGCCAATAGGTACTGATAAATATATAAAACTCCACAGATGTAGGCTGAAAAAGATTGATATTGATAAGCTTCCATCCAGCACCGTAATAATTGTTTTCCACAACGAGGCTTGGTCGACGTTAATGAGAACAGTCCAGAGCGTTATAGATCGTTCACCGAAATATTTGCTGAACGAGATCATTCTAGTCGACGATGCCAGTACTCGAAGTATGTATTACACCTACGACCTATCTATAATTCAAAGCATCGGAGTTTTTGAAGGACAATCTATATCCGTTGAAAATAATATTCCGTGGCCACGAAGTGAACATTTTGATGAATAAAACCACTCGCCTGTTATATTGTTTTTGGTATTTACGTTGTGATGTTACAGTTTATTTATTACAAAAACTGAAACACGCTTAGTGCTTACGCCTAACTGCCTAAGGTATATTAGTGACTTCAATGTATAATATCTAATTTATTATGATTTACTATTAAACACAATCGGGTAGATTGGATTTTTTACACGAGCAAATACTCATTTAAATATATATAGTAATAATATACGTCATATAGTCACGCTGTAGAGTATCAAATGTATATCCACTTTGATGAAAATAATTAAATATTACCATAAATGCTTTAGGTTTCATAAGAAATAATTGAAAATAGACGAACAATTTATCAATTTCGATCGAAATTAGGTACCTATATTATTATTTTGTCTACCATATAATATTATAAGTGGATCCGTAGGTAAAGTATATTATGTTTTGTATAGGTAGTATGCGATCGTATTTTTATGACTGTCATTAAGTCTTTCCGGTCGAGCCACCCGAATGAGTCAATGTCAAAAATATAAAATAAAAACCTCCCGACTTATAATCGAAAAGATCATAACTGCACTCAAGTCTCGACAAGGAGTTAACGCTATGGCCTGCAGTAGTGTTTAGGTTTCATATTATGTAAATCGACTATTGAGTTGGTACGTTCACCTCAGGGAATAAAGATGTAGGTAACACTATGACAATTGATTAAATTGGCTCTCGTGAAGAATATTATAAACCGAATTCAATAGAGCAAACATAATTGTCGTGCCAGTTTAATAAAAAATTCTCTCATTTAAAATTATTTTTGATAAGTATGGAATTAGATGATGTACTTGCTTAAAGCCAGAGGGTGTATCACTATCGCCATATATTTTATCATAATAATAATATTGCAACCACTACAAACCTACTATTAATTTTCACTTTTAACATCGTCTGTAGAATTATATTAAAATTACATGGGTAGGTAAATTTTCTTGTTTATCTTTTAAACCGAACGTGTTTCGTATAATATTGTCCTTCTTGATTATAGTTTTACATTTTGTATGTCTTATATGGTATTATGGTGTATATTTATTATTTTAAATTCTATGTTTATTTGGTCACGGTTCACCCCGAAATAGTAGAACGGATTGAATTTATGTTTTTAAACATATACTATTTTTTTATAAGTACTTACGTTTTACCCAAGGCGTGCCTACAGGGTCAAAATGTAGGTCCGGACTGGTTATAATATTACCTATAGTTTATTAAAAATTGTTTTGGTCATTTTACAAATTATTGTTTTATATTTGACTTGATAGTCCTATATTAATAATAACAATTATCTATAATAAAGGATAGACATTTTTTCCACATTTTTTTATGTCATGCAATTAATTTATTATTAATGCAAATGCGTGGAAAGAACCATGTCGTTCTGAAAAGTCGTATAATATGCAATAGGCGAACAAGATTTGTGTCGACGATTTTTCAATCGGATACACTATATTATACTCGAAATATAGAATGTAGAAGGATAAAATATTTTTCAACAATTACAGTCGTCGTGTATTATAATCATTGGTATATTATAATATATATAGGTACAATTAAAATTGATTTTTCGTTTTAGAATTTTTGGAAAAAGAATTGGACGATTACGTTGCCAAATTGCCGGTCTTAACACGAATAATACGTTCACCAAAAAGGATCGGCCTGATAAAAGCGCGTCTGATGGGAGCCCGGCAGGCGAAGGGCAAAATATTGGTGTTCTTGGATGCGCACTGTGAGTGCACTTTAGGTAATCCGTTTAGACGTCGCAGTCGACATTATTTTTTCACTGCGGTCTAAATATGATTATTAATTTTTTCAGGATGGCTGGAAGCCCTCGTGAGTCGAGTGGCCGAAGACCGGAAACGCGTAGTGTGTCCCGTGATTGACATCATAAGTGACGAGACGTTTGCATACGTCAGAAGTTTCGAACTGCACTGGGGAGCATTCAACTGGGATTTACACTTCCGGTGGTACACGCGGACTACGCCTGATATAATGAAGGGGCAGCGGGACATCACGCAGGCGTTCAGAACCCCGGCGATGGCTGGGGGGTTGTTCGCTATGGACAAATCATACTTTTTCGAGCTGGGTGGCTATGACGAAAGGATGGAAATTTGGGGCGGGGAAAATCTAGAACTCTCGTTCAGGGTAGGTATGATTTGTTTCCTGTAAGGCCGTATTTACAGTTTACGCACCACCCCAGAGCTCACAATTTATGTATTATAAATGTATAACAGAGATTCGTCAACAATTTATGGATATTTTCTTAAGCTTTTTGTATACAGGCAATAAATAAAATTAATAAATTAAAAATATTTAATACCCAATAAGAACATTTGCTACGTTTTTTTTTATTATTCACGCTTGTACGCATGTTTTTTGGTAAATTTAATATAGTAATTAAAAACTTTGTTTGCGCTATTATAGATGAGACACATGTTAACTTTTTAAATTGTTCTCTTTTAAGCGTATTTTTGAATTTTAAATGCAATTTTTACCATTTTAATTAGTGTTCTCTTAAACTCTTTTTCTTGGGATTTTAAACACATTTTTTTATTGTGCTACAGATTTTCACTCCACATACCATTTCCCCGATCATGACATTATAATATTAGGTACCTATGTAGAATACCAAATAATAAAGTTTGCCTATTCCATTTTATTTTCTGATTGACTGACTTTTTAATAAATTGTTTGCTATAAAACATGTGCGCGTATTCCCTTTAATACGGCCTTGTCAGGAGTGGTTAGAAATCTTGGTCAATTAAACGCATGATAATATTATTATAATCGCTGTAAATTATTGTCGTTGTCGGCACACAGGTCTGGCAGTGTGGTGGCAGCATAGAAATAGCACCGTGTTCTCATGTCGGACACGTATTTCGGAAATCGTCTCCTTACACGTTCCCCGGTGGCGTGTCTCACGTGCTGTACACGAACTTGGCACGCGTGGCGCTCGTTTGGATGGACGAGTGGCAGGAGTTTTACTTCAAATTCAACCCTGGTAAGTTGGCGCGCTGCATCGAAATCCGTGGGTTTAACCGTGGCCCGTTTTTGGTATTTGCAGAAGCGGAAAAGTATCGTGACGAACAGCAGATCAGGACGAGGTTGGAGCTTAGAGACCGTCTGAAGTGCAAAGGGTTCAAATGGTACCTAGACAACGTGTGGCCCGAACACTTTATGCCAACCGATAAAAGATTTTTTGGAAAGGTAATTTTGTTTAAAACTGACCCCACTGCAAGTTTAGACGTGACCTATAATTTATAATAGATTCTATATGATGTGCATGCGTAACATTAGGGGTGCCATCCATAGGTGCAAATAGGGGGAGGGCTTTAGGGGCTAAGCCCCCCAAAAATGTCTAAGCTCTCCCAAACATTTCCTACATTTTGTTTTAAGCTTATTAAATATTATCAAAGTAAGGCCCTATAGCCCTATTAGCCCCCCTCCCCAAATCTCAAACGCTATTTGCGCCTATGGTGCTATCACTGTTACTTGTTAGGTAACACAGTAAATAAAATAAATAATAATAATTTAATTATCTTTGGTCTACAAGTACTCGTTTAGTTTCTAAGGTTATAATTAGAGTTTATTTTTTTTTTTTTAATAATTCTGTATATAGTATTTTAATTTTAAGCTTACATTATCATTAATTAATTACTAATTTGTTTACTTATATTCTATGTTAAAAAAGTTAATCTAAACATTTTCATACCTTCAATTAACAATTTAAATAGTGTAGGTACATCTTTTCACCTGTTGTATGTAGTATGTTTAGGTACAATTTAATTAATTTCTTCCATTCTCTTTCTGTCTCGTTTTAACCTTAACATTTTTAATGTGTTAATGTTAATATTGCGACTTTAATTGAGACTATTCTCATAGTCCAAAAACTAGAATAGATTTCATAACTTATTTTATTCATTTTTTTATGCTGATTGTTTATCTTATCGTACTTATTTAGGTTTGTTTAATAAGTACGTACTACGTACCTAACTATGTTTTTTCATAGTATTTTAAACTCACGCGCGTGTTATGTGACAAATAGAAACTATAATTATTTTAAATATTATTAGAAAGCGCGGTACTAGGATTTAAATTTAGTAAATGTGCATTTTGGGGGGATGCAACGGTGTATTTATAATGTTTAATTGTCAAATAATTAATATAAAAAAATAATACGAACACTGATTATAATATATTTATTATTTATACCTATATAGTAAAATAGAACCTGAACCAGCGTGCGCTTTATTACATTATATCAGTTAATGCAAAATAATGAATGTATATTTGTTACATAATGTTTTCATTTCAGATCAAACACATGTTGTCGAATCGTTGTTTAGAAAAACCGTCTGGACGTGGTTCGCTGAACCAGCCCATGGGCCCGGTCGGGATCAGCGGGTGCGACGTTCAGGGTCGTGCGTCCCTGTCGCTCATGTTTGTCATGGCCCCGGAAGAAGAGCTGGACTCTGTGGTGTGGTCCGGGTCTTTGATGACTGACGAGTCCGTGTGCCTGGACACGCCCGAGCTGGAAGCGACCGACGAAATTGCGTTGAAGGTCCGGATCGTCGCTTGCACGGGTCAAAAACGCCAGCGCTGGAAATATGATGTAGAGGTGAGCTCAGTCCAGCGGTGGATCGAACATTGTTCAGCTATACGCGGTGAAATGATTTAGGGCCAGTTAGATTTAACAAAAACAATTGAATGCTGTAAAATCTGTAAATCGTAGCCTAGATGTTTTCAGGGGACGGGAGGTCGTAAAATTTTGAGTCTTTAGTTAAATCATATTCTATCATAGATATATAATATTATGTTTAATGCCCGAGAAATCAATAACCATAATCAATGTATCACGAAACATACATTTTCCAGCTGGATTCCTAAAAATCAGTGAGTTTCTTTTATTTTAATAAATCTTGGAACTTGGAACTGTCCATAGTAATTATTGTAAATTGAATACTATATTTTTTACTATATCATATAAGTCAAAAAAATTTGGTATGCAATTAAAATTTAAAAAAAACATTTTTTTTTTCCATTCAAGGTAATTCTCGTACTTATTTTAAAGAATTTTTCTTATAAATTATTTGTATATTTTTAAAATGTTTTGTGTGTTTTTGCAAAAACGTATGTGATACATCTTTTTACAAATTCGTATTGCGTTGATTTGTTATTACTTATTACTGTTGTATTTTCATTTAAGTTTACAAAATAATATAACTCACCCGTAATTTATAAAACCAACCATTATTGTGAATATACATATTACCACTGCACTCGATGGGACCATAAAACCGGTATGAAACTCAACTGTACGTCTGTACTATGCTCAGCAGTTGTATTTATAAATTATAAGATAGGATTCCATAGTCCAGGATGAACACACGCCTAGACTATAGGTTGGAAAACTCTAGATGTTGTACTCTTAGGCCTACGTAATTGCCACCCCTATACTTTCTTAGATTATATGATTTTTTTTTTACATAAATCACAACGATTTACTGTAGATCTAGCTCATGGTGATCGAATATATCTCGATTAGGCTCTCTTGCCCTAGCGTTGATTTGCGGGTTCGGCAGTAATGCAGTATGTATATATTATATGTATACACTTCATCATAGCGCGAAGTAGTTTTTGACTTTAACTCCGTGATATCATGATATTAATATAATTATATTGTTGTTGCTTTATGATTTTAGACCATGAACTTGGTTCACATACACACCGACTTGTGTCTAGATTTGCCCGCCGGCGAATCCAGTATCGTGCTCAAAGGTTGTGCTGATCATGCTAGTCAGAAATGGATTTTTGAACAAGTCCCATGGAGATAACTATATAGGTACCTAACTGCAGCCTATTTAACCCGTGTACATCAATTATTATATTTTATTTAACAGTCGTCGATTATTTATGAGATGTCTTAAGTTCCTGTACAATTGTTGGATTTTGTTTCCAAACAATTTATTTGATTATTTTTTACTTGATATTATTAATATATTTTGTTGTTTTAACATTTTTTATTGTTTGTATTTTTATGAATTACATTTTAATAATAACAAAGTAAATATACAAATTTGATATTATACACACTACACACATTTGTTTGCATAGGTACTCGTGATTAATATAATTTTATTTTTATCTATTATCGACAATATCAACAGTGATAAGTACGTCCTCCTTTTATTTTTATGTAAACGTGTTCATAAATGTGGGTAATAACAATAATTATGATGTACTCAATTTTAGAATATTAAAATAATTTTAATGAAAAAATTGGTTTTTAAATTTAAGGATTTAGAAAATGTTTATAGGTATATTATGTTTTTATATTGATATTTTATAAAAATAATGTAATTTATTACGTGTATATTTGTAATATCAGCTATGTTGTATAAAGTCTAACGATAATAGTCAATTTTATCTGTCTGAATGTATTCACAATGTATACTATATTATATTAAATATAATTTAATTTATGTTTTATAGTTATTGCATTTGGAAACATCAAAAAATCTGTTGACAAATTACTATATCGATTTGAACATAGTGGATTTCTAATAGATATTATAACTTAATCAAAATTAAATTATTGAAGAAAAAAACAATAATAACTAGGTTGCATTAACAATCATACATAATACAAAGTTAGAGGATTCCGGCTGTGTTTTCTTCTAAAATAGACTTAATATATTAATACCTATAGTATCTATTGACTATCCTAGTAATAATCACGGTTAAAAATGCTGAAAACATAATATTTGAATTTGTTACAATGTATGTGTACTTTAAAACTACTTTTTCACTTTGAAATTGAACTCTATTAAGTCCTTAAAAATTAACAATTTAAAAAAATTATAATATATATATATAAATATATTATATTGAAGTAAAAAAATATTTAAAAAATGTAATAGAGTCGCGTTTTCAAGTAAATTTTATGACGAATCCAAGTATATTGTTCTCAGAAATTTCATCGAATAAACAGGTTAATTGATATATATTTTAGCAAAATATTGATACTTTTTGACAAAAAAAAAATCAAAATAATTAATATTTGTGTAGCTCGTTAGTAATGCACGCTCACATGTGGTCTACCATTTCTTTCACACTTCACCTAACTATATTGATCTGTGATCACTTACTACGGCACTACTGACGTATTTACACGATACGAACCTTTCAAAAATTGCCTATACTGAACTCCTTAAAATCAGTCGGAATCGAATCAATTTAAAAATTTAAAGCCAATTTTGAATGATGTTTGGTAGTTTTGATCAATTATTTACTTTTAAATTTTTAATCACGCTATAATTATTGTGTAAATGCGTATAATATATATATATTTATATTATTTATAGAAAACATTTCAAATAGTTATCGTTATTCTTATTCGAACATGAAATCATTAATAGTATTTTTAATGGCTATATCTGCAGGTAATATGAATATATTTTTGAAAATTTATTAAATTCGTTATTTAATATGTTATTTTAATTCTGTAAAATGTATACTGGTAACTGTTGAGATGATTTAGGTAAATATTATATATGTAATTTTTGTCGACCAGATCCACAAGACTACATAATTATATAAATATATAATATAAATTATGTGATATTGCATTACAGCTTCAGGGTAACTACGTTTAATTTATTAACTTGAGCATTCAAATAGTATCAACATTTGGTTTTGCAACAGTATAGATAACTAATGGTTTTTAAATTTAATATTCAAGCAGAAAATAAATTCTGGAAAACATGAAGCCAAAAACGTTCACAAATAAAATAATTACGACTTACTATTTTATTAAATATGAAATATAACTACACAAATTGTAAATAGTAGGTCAGAAGGAGGAATAAAAATGAACGAGTAATAATATATAACACGGAATCTACTTACTGTTGATTTCGGTGCTTACTAATAAAATTGAGCCCCGGTATAAACGAAAAGTCTACAAATTGAGGCCACACTTGATAAAAGTAGAATATATATATATATATCAACCAGGTTAAACAACTGAACTATACATAAATAAATTTCACCCATTAATTAAATTTTTCCGACCAACAATAAAAAATATTTTTAACCATACCTGTAGATTTTTTTGTTATATACAGTCCCACATTTATAAAAATGGGAAGGAAGGGGTTTTTTAAAGTTTGATGTTTGAACTTTGAAGTTTTAAGCTTATAGTAATAGTATTAAAACATATTGTACCAATTAGGTAGTATAATATGTTAAATTTCACGGGACTCGATATTAGTAAAAACAACCCGGGACTCAATTCATTCATAAAGGTTTAATTGGGATTCAGTTCGTATAATACATCTGTAGATTAGTGTAAATACTAAACATTTAAATATGATACCTTGAGTTTTTCTTTTAATCCTCTTGTCTAAACTGTGAGTCTGTGAATAGGTTATTACTTATTTTAGTTGATAATAATATGCTTACTGACGTTTTATGTCTGCGACGGTATGCATAATTGGTGGAACATTTGGGGGCTTATAAAAATAGGGTAAGTGTATTATAGAAAATAAATTGAATTATTAAAATTTATGTGCTTTTTTTAAGAAACTATAAGCTGGTGTTCAATTGCTTTTTGGCGATTATTGTGTGTATTTAGTTTACGTGAATTATTTTTTACTTTATAAAATACAAAAGAGTATTGTGTAAAATTATATGGTATATATACAATTCACGTGTGTGTATGAACAATTGGTAGGTATTGGATATTTTAGAAAAGCGATTATTACTTGATATTTTCTTTTCAGCAATATACAGTATAGGTGGGTGGTAGATTTCCAATTGTACCTATTATAATATTTACATATTTTGTGTGGACTGAGTCTTCGGAAATGATCAATCTATGTGTCGAGATGTAGGACGATAATACTTTGGAGACGAGAACGAGGCTATAACTATGTAATTGGTTTTTAGAAGATGTCCGTTTTGGAGTATGTAAAGTGCTAATTTCTATAGAATTATAATTATGACGAGATGCGTATATAAATGGAAATTACTGTGATCCGTGTCGATATGACATGACGCATCGCGGGCATAATTTACCGAAAGAAAATTGATACAGAGGTGGAATAATTTAAACGAACGTATTAGTGGCGTGTGTAATTGGGGCCGAAAGCGATTTGTGTATTATAATAATATAATATCGATTTTTGAACGGCCGCACACGTAATATTATTATGGTACTTTGGGCACAGTCAATAGCGACCGCCGGCCGTGTGCAGAATTTATTACAAAGTGTGCGCGGCGTTTAGTTGTATACTTTATGGCTGCTGTCTGTGTAAAGTATAGACGTTTAGTTGATTTTCGATTTGAAAGAGTCCATATTAGCCACGTCAACAATAATTTACAATATCGTTGCATATTATCATAATTTAATAATATATAATAAATATATATGCACTTATATTGTCTTAATACAATAAGAAATAAGTTCTGGATGTAAATAATACTTGTATACTAATGGCCTGTGTCGTCGAGAGAATTTTTTAAGAATAAAAAAAATATAAAAAAATAATATAAGGTATAAAGTGTAACATATTTTAGTATTATTTTTCTTTAATATAATATGATATATATTATTCATAAAAATAAAGTGCTTAGTGGAGTTTCTAATTTCTTTACTAGTTTTTAACACGAAATACCATCTTTAGAGATATAAGTTTTATTTTTAAGAGGATGTCAGCGTACTGTTTCTTTTATTTTTCTCTGGCCCCCGCAAAAAATATAGACAAAACGCATCCAAGTTTTTGAGTATTCTTCGAGTAAAAATCACCCATTACAAAAATTATAGAGAGCAATATTTTGAGGGTAGACATATCGTATTGTCTAAAAAATTGTCTCTAAATAATTTAATATCTATTTCAATTTACAAAATGTTTGTTTTTATTTTTCAAGTCAAATATAAAGTTAAATAAAATTATGAAAAAAAGTGTTTTACGTGTATTGCACGTACGTTACGTGTATTAGTTTTGATATTAGAGTAAATTTACCTATAATACAATTTAAACGGAAGATTATTATCCAGGCCCTAGATTCTAGGGCACTGCCTACGTAGGTGTTTATTGATATTATTGCTTTTAAGTAAGTTATGATCTTTTTGAAACTGTACATTTTAAAATGATCATAACTTACTTAAAGTAATAATATCAATAAAAGCTTACGTTGTTCCCTATAAATAATATATTCTTACTTTTAAATTTTATAATAATTTACTGTAATATGAAAACTAACAGCACACTATTGAAACCGATGAACGAGAATTTTCTATGTCGTACGTGTGATATAACGGAGGTCTTATTTGCGGATTCTGCCCATGCGATTCCTCTCCGATTTTGTAGATAATTTAACGTTAATCATAAAGTTGAACTTGAAGAGCCATTCTCATTGTATATATGAGTGCTTCCGGGACAGTGATTTCGTGCACATATTACGCATAATATAATGTATATAGATCATAGGTACATTATATTGTATATTCCACTGTGTTTATAATATTTGCTATTCGTCTGACAAACGAGACTGGTCTTCTCGAGATTAATTTTGGTTCCGGTTTCGGTCCGCTGCTGAGTATACCTATACGGCTACACCAGATATCAACATCGGCGGCGTTTGGAGCGCTATAAAATTGTTCGTTAAAATTTCTTTGCATTATACGATACGTCACGTTCTATCGTGTTATATTAACGCGAATTATTCAACGGGATGCACGCCAGATCGTATATTATACTATATACCATGTACCTATGACCAATGTTTGTAGGTGTATATTTTATACAGTTATTTTAGCACCCACAGTTAGTTGTACATATACTTGGTATATATTACTACACATCATATTATAACGTTGTAATATATTATATAATATAATAACATTTAACACTATATATTATATACGGTGTCGTCCATTTAATAAAATACACTTATTGTTTCAGAAAACACGTTTTAAGGCACCTTAAACACCTTTCACGTTTTTGAAAATATTTATTTTACATAATTTTAAGACGTTAGCAAACAGTATATTTTGTTGTAGTTTTAACTGTGTTGAATGACAACATACAATTTTTCTTTAATATTCCAAAGCAAAATATTATTCAGAGTACTTTATTTAATCTATAAAAATCAAATTTCGGACTAGTAGTTTATTAGTTATAGCCTTATAGGTGCTTAAAGTTTAGATGAGTGGATGAGCAGAGTAATGAAAGACCAAAGTCCAACATTTTTCAAGGTACCCTTATAGGCCATAACACTCCAATCCGCTCAATTATATTTTAAATATTTATAACTCGCAAACTACTCATCCAAAATTTGATTTGTATACATCAAAGTACTAAAAATAAAGATTCAAAAAAAACAAATTTGGTTTTTTAATGACTTAAACTCATTCAACACAAATGTTTTTGAAATAATGACTGTCTTAGGTTAAATGGATCACCGGCCGGTGTGTATATTATTATAATATATCGTTGTCGTCGTGTTTTATTATCCCGTTTCGCCCGAGTCCAGGTGGTTATTATGGACGGACTGCGCCGTCCGAACGAATATACCTACTCAGCCCGCAAGTCATTCCTATTTCGGATCGCTCCGCATACACCATATACTGTGTGCAGAATATCGCGCTCAGGTCTAGAGATAGGTTAGGTTACGAGGTATTATATATTATAGACTCGTATAATAATAACGATAATAATATTATATTATGTGTGTTATGCGCGTGTACAGCGTTTGGGTCGCGCACACGACATTCGAAAACGTGTAGGAAATAATAAAGGTATGTACCTATATATATTGTATGCATATAATATGTGTGTGCATATGAAGCTGTGTTGTACACGTATATAATATGTATGTATGTTGTATCCGTCACGCGCGGTTTGTGCGGAATTTGCTCTCTCTGCAGTCGGTCTGCACACGATAGTTGCAGTGTCCGTCCGCGGCCGAACGATAATATTGTTATATATTATTTTTATAATATTGCGCGACGAAAAAAAAAACGGCGTCCGCGCGTGCTATGATTTCTATCGATCGCACGAACAACACTCGTTACAATCGTAACAGTCGGTCCTCAAATCGTGCAGTTTATTAATATACGTCGTTGGTCGATTTCATTACCATTATTGTTATTATTTTTGTTCTTTCCATCGTTTTACACACCATATCGACGTTTACCGGGTGGCGAGCATTTACGCGGACGACCGACATAGTATATTATTATATCGTCCGTCGAGGCGGACGCGGAGGTAGCCGCTTTGCGCACAACGCATACTCGCTAAATCATATAGGCGTAGACGGTCTACGGTAGACCAGATGTTTTTTCTTGTCGGATTATGCTAAATATTGATCAGCTATCAAATCCAAGCTCCCTCCCCCAGCTTTGCCCTCTACGTTTTTGCTCGCCCATTCACAGTTTTGTTTTAAACTATAACTTGATTATATTATTACAAAATATAACGGCACTATACCATAATGGTTTGCCATGATGTTTGAAAACCACAAGACACTTCAAATTTGAATTTTTTTTAACATTTATTGGACTAGTACAACCTGTAATAACAGTTATAATAAGCATGTGATCGTAGAAAAAAATATATACATGATATGAAAGCTTGATGGGAGTAGTTACCCAACAGTACCACTCAGACAAGGATTATTGTTAGACTCTTTAACGTACATATTATATTTTGTATTATTTTTAATTTAATTTGATTTTTGATTTTTTATCATCAGTCGGCAAATTTCGAGGAATGTTTTCGAGTAAAGTGTAAGAATAAGGGTGGTTTGTATAAGGCAAGAACGGAAACTTTTGTAAGAGGATGTGGCTACTTCGGCGACAGTCTGTATTCCAAGATCTAAGTGTAGTGTATGCCGTATGGTTTGATACAAAGAAGAGCGCGTTTGTAATTACACGAATAGTGAAACAGATTGAAACATTTGCTTTTTGTAAATGTTAGATTTTTTTGTCACTCCCCATAATTCAGTACCATAGGCCCAAATAGACTTCAGTCGGGTTTTGTAAAACAGCAATTTATTATTCAGGTTAAGTTTGGAATATTTACCTAAAAGTGGATATAGAGACTTTCGTCTAGAGTTTAGTTCATATTATTATAAAAACAAATTAAAATGTACATTGAATTTAACTTATGATTTTTCATTTTATTAGTATCTCGACTATAATTATAGGTCACAGCTAAATAAATTGGTTTATATTATTTTTTTAAAAACAATTTACAATAATTTACATACTAGACTTTTTTTAAATTTGTATTTTCATATTATATTCTATATAATGATACAATTATGATGTACAGGCAAAGTTATTACAGACTCAGGTGAGATTAGTCTCAGTCCTCAGATTTCTAGTATTTAACTAGTATTGAAGTAGTCCCGGGAGGGTTTACATTCGCCCCAAACATCAATAGACGCATGATAGAAATTATGCATGACTTTATTATCACTTAAGAGTTAAGATTTTCTTAAAAAAAAACACCCAGAAACATATTTGTCAGTTATTATCATATGTAGATCATTGTTAAATCAACTGGCCGCTTGTTAGTTATTTCCCTATAATCTATAATGTTATACTCGTATAATATTATCACTAATCGTCGAGTTACATTCACAGTGTATAAAATATAAATACACCTCGCAAGTTATACACTAAACTAGTAAAACTAGTTATTGATAATGACATATTATATTTATCACATAACAGTTCCAAACACAAATTTTAATATTATATTCTACTCTATAATTTAGAACACACTAATTATTAAAAACAGTTCAAAATCACCCCACGATTCAATGGGGGATGTTGAAAGTTGAAACCTAAATATTAAAGTAGCCCTTTTTTGGCCATCTGGGCGTGCAGCTGCATATCCTACGGCTTTCTACACGCCCCACGGCTACGCCCATGTGCTAAATAGTTCAACTTCCGTTCAAGTTTAAGTTTTTTGATTCACTGACGAAACGCAGTAATGTACTCAACTTTATGATCTGCAGTTATTATAACAACAATCGAGCTTTACATTTTACAGACGTCACGTCAGTATCGCTGGATATCGTGATTATTAGTACCTATACAAATAACCTATATAATAACTGTCGGGCCACGTCGTTTTAATGATCAGTAATCGATCACGAAAGGTTATATTATGATATTATTTCGAGCATGTAAGTCTACCGATTGAAATAATGTAGGTAAGTATCGGTTTAAAATATTGTAGTCTTTGATTTTGCACAGTTAATTTTTAGCTATTCCTCTGATGGGTTTCCAGTTTAGTTCATCATCGATGCAAAATTATTATTCTCAGTCCACATACTTTGTAGAATAATACCATAATATATAATACAAGCAGTGATTCTTTAAACTTGATTTTTCTTGTGGTAGTGTAACTTTTTATATACCTATATACCTATCAATTTTTTTTAATGCCATATTATTCTAAAGTGAAATATTTTTCTGGATGGAAACGTTGACCAACAATCGATTACCTTAAGTTTTAATAGCTATTGGAATGGGATGACAGGGAATACTCTTCGAAATATTGTACAGGCGCACTTATATAGTCTATATCGTATTATTATAATATACTATCGTCCGTTCATCTTAATTCGTTGACGTTGATAAAAAGTTCATTATTTGTAAACATGTCAACAATAACGGAAAAATGTTTTATTCAAAATATGAAATTAAAAATAATATGCGTAGGAACCTTGCCGCGCTTGCTATTTTCACGTACGTTATCCTTCCCACCAACCAGAATTTTTTTTCACGAATAATTAGGAAAATACCTACTCAATATACTTGTGAATTCTTGACTAGCTTTTAATAATTCCTGATCTACCCGAACTTTCCCTGGGTGGGGCTAGTATAACATTAACACAGCCTCACCCATCGTAACCTACGAATACGAGTTTTGTAGGATTTAACATAATTGGACACGTTTTACCGTGGCATCATATTTGTCATTTCCGATCGATTATATCGCTACGAAACGGCCAAAACACGACATACCGATATAAAAACATACAATGACGCATTGATCTTCTATTTTTTGTCGTTATTTTTACATCTATCTCTGTTGGAATTTATGTACCAAGGAAAAAAAAACACACCGATCGTTGTCGTATAATATAATAACGTGATTTCGCTCTTCGGTCGTCGTGGACGCACGCGTGTACCGCATAATAATAATAATAATAATAATGCTTACATTATATACTTTGTATTATTATTATTTTATACAGCAGCTGTAACAGTGTGTCGACTAATGAAAAAGTCGATTTTCGCCTACGAAGTCTATAATATAATATAATATAATATACGAATTACCCATACGATATTGTAATGCTGCGTGCGGATGACCGAGCGGTTTAACGACGACGACGAAGACTAGGTGACTTTCATAATAATAATATAACACGCATAATACAATACGTAGTAATATTTTCATGCGTCGTTCTTTCACTACCGACCCGACATATATAGGTACACGACGATGGCCAATGACTAGCTCGAGCCGGAGTTTGTTTATTTATTTTTTGGTAACGAGTGAAAATTATTAAAAGTCATAGGTAGTGTTATACCTACTTCAGGTACCTTGTATACCCATAGTTATTGATTATATTGCTAAACATAATGAAATTATTACAATGCACGGCGCGCATAATATAAATCACGCATTAACAATTATACTATACTATCGATATCATAAACGCCTACATGCAAACTTGGAGAGAAAATACTCTTAAAAACAATTGAAATAAATACTCGAATCCTGAAAATTAGTATTCCGAGTAAACGATTAATATGATTTTTAAATATTTTTTTGTCTTACATATTAAATATATTCGATACGGACTTATCTTCAAGAAAATTCGAAAATATAGCCAATGTTGAAATATATTGGATTTGTAATATTTTGTATGATATATATACATAACTGTTATGATTTTATGATACACACCATAATT
>NC_042495.1:39880612-39882134 GCF_005508785.2 Acyrthosiphon pisum | reverse complement strand
TATGCTGACATATTTATCGAATGCACTCGTTTTATGAAATAAAATCGTTATATTCTGAGATTCCCGTGAGTTTTACTTGTTATAGGTCATAAGGTTTATACCCTATATTATGAATAATTGCTTTCCGGTCCATATAATATTATGTTACATTTTACGAATTAGACGTACGAACAGGACGATAAGCATTGATGTCCATTTGGTGACCGAAGGGTGATTAAGAAATACGTATACAACTGTGTATATGATTTTAAATTTCATAAAAATTACAAAACCATATGTTCTCATAGTAATTAAAATTAGAGTTGATTACTGTAATGAACTTTTCTATAATGACCTTTGCTATAGGTGCCTATAATTTTCATTGTTAATAATTATCTTTTAAATGTTCGTATATTATAATATTACACATTATTTTAAATTCCGAGCGGAGCGACGAATGTATTGGTTTTGTGTGCGTGTGTGTATATTTTTGTGTCTGACGCTTCACCCTTTGGGTCAGTAAAAATGTTTCTATATCATAAACTTAGGGTTAATGATTTTAGCAAAATTTTAAAATGTTGACTGAGTGTTTATATTAGCATTTTCTATACACCATAACATTTTCCAAATATTTTGACTTATTTGAGCTGTTTACGGACATTTGTAGTTTCAATTTTTTTTCTTTTTTTTTTCTATAAATATCAATAAAATTGTATGTGTTGTTTAAAAATTTTGAAAATGTAATATAAGTTTCCTCATAAGTTTGTCTACCTTTTTCAAAAAAAAAATGTCTACAAGCAAGTCAAATTAAATTTTTATGAGCGTTTGAAACTCATATTTTTACAACATTTGATATTCACTCGATTTCTCATGTTACGATTTTCTTATTGTCTTGTAATTAAAAAACGAATGCCTGTAGATACTTGAAAATTTCACTGAATGTTTATATGTATTAGCATTTTCTATAAACGATAAAATTTTTAAAATAATTTGACTCTTTTTGAGCTGTTTACAGATATTGTCAGTTTTAAAAATTTTTAGTTTTTTTTTCTATAAATATCAATAAAGTTTTATCTGTTGGGCCAAAAAGTGTAAAAATTTAATACAAGGCTCCTGATATATTGTTACAATAACAGTTTTAAAATTTTTTTTATAAGCATTTTAAGTTCAAATTTGGACGAAATTACATATTAAAAAACTTAGAATAACTATTTTAGTTATTTTGTTGTGATTGTATAATATTATTCGTGGGTATACTTGAAACTTCTAAAGTTTACTATTATATATCTATGATAGTATCACGGTTTGTTGTTGATGTATAACGCGTTATAAGTACCTAATAGATATTGTGATATGATTAATTTGGTATTTATTATAGGTACCTATTATAGGTTAATTTTTTTTTTAATACTATAGAAATAAGTATATAATATGTCTTATACCTAGACTGACATACTGTCTCCGCTCAGAATCATTTTTCTTATACAATGATATTATATCATTGAATTCAAATTTAATACCATCCATTATACAATGACCCACT